>NC_025697.1:22830141-22847988 GCF_000633955.1 Camelina sativa | reverse complement strand
AAAAAAAAAAAAAAAAAAAAAAAACCATTTTAGCATTGAATAGGCTCAGACGCCACATGTTGCAAATGGTCCACAATTCTCTTTTGTCAACATGTGATTAATCCACCTCTTTTTTTTTTTTTTCAACAAGACCATTGGAGCCATTCAACTGCTGAAAAAAATATTCAACAGCACTATTGTAAATGGTCTGAGTATCCATTAATGAGACAACTTACAATTACACAATTAAGATGACGCCAAAAAATATATAGTTTACCCAAAAATTATATGAAATCATTTTCCCAACTTTCAAGTTATATAAAACAACATTTTAAATTTAAAAATCTTTTTAAAAACTTTTGAATCTGATCAAAAAATAATTAATAGTTTAATACGGTGTTTGCGATTAGTGTATAATAACCCATAAATTATGCATTAATAGAATTTCATTAATTTCTAATATTGTTACTTTGGTCAAGAAAAAAATCAATTTTAAAAAAGAACCAAATATGTATTTTTTTTTTGTATGTTATAATTTTTTTTTGTGCAAAGTATGTTATAGTTTTATTATGACACTTTAATTTGTAGCCAAATTTTTTCACACCTCTCAGAAATATAATAAGAGTTTATTAGTTAGGATGTTTAATTTGAAATACAAGATCTTTCCTTAAACCCAAATTAAATCATAATTTAATAATTTATACTATATAAAGAAATAATTACTGATTTTAGATTTAATCAATGAAACTTGAATCTAAAGATATTAATATGACTTTTTTACCGCAGGAATTAACTGTGACTGACTTGTCATATTCGGCACATGTATAAATAATGACTGACTTGTCATATTCGGCACATGTATAAATAATAACACTATTAAATGTTTGTCATCGAGCGGATCTCTGAATTAATTAGTGAATTAATGTAGCAAAACAAGTAGCCGCTGGTTTTGGGAGTTCTACTACTAGACTGATTCGGCTCGACTCGGCTCCTTAAAACGGCTGATTCGTGTGTGTAGCTACTCATATTCTCTCTAGTGGGGTTGGTAATGCAACTCTAGCCATTTTTATTTAATTAGGAGAAGGTTGTTTTTGCTCAAGGCATGATAAGCGACATAATGTTAATTAGTTTTACTTAATCGTCATTTAAAGAGAGGTCCACGCCTAAAGTTTATACATAATAAAATCGACCTGGAACAGTAATGATTAATGAATATACCCGTCTTGTCAATACCATTTGTGCCATCAGGTTGCTTCTAGCGGAAGCGGAGTTGGTGATGTGGTATATTGGCAAAATTTGTGGTTTGCGAGCAAAGTTTTATTTTGGAAATTGAGTTGTTGTAAGCAAGAAAGCGCTAACCGCTAAATGCTTAACAGACGGACGTAAAATTTTAACATCTAATCAAAATTTATATAATTTGAGGCTGATTAGACGTTTATAGTAAAACATTAGTTACATTATAAATATATCATAAATCGATAATACAAAAAAAAAGAAGATTGTCAGACTAATATACTATGAAATCACAATAAAAAGTTATAACAAAGTTATTTATTTAATTCATATCAGATATGAATGCTTATAACTATATTATCTACATGAAGATAAAATTTAGTCAGATGTTAAAAAATACACTGAAACAAAATCTATACAGTTTTAGACAAACGTCTTGATTGAATTGATTTACCAGTCAACTTTAAGTGCTAGTAAAATAATCGTTAAGTCAAAAATCGTAGAAGTCATGCGGGGAGATTACGATGAGATAAGGTTAGTAGTTGAAAGAATTGTATATTTTGTTGCATGCGAAACTCATGCACACGAAACAGATACACGTATTACAACGATACTATATGTTGATAACGTTACAAAAACTTTTCGCTTTGAACTTTTCGCTTTGACTTTTCTCTCTCAAACACGCGTTCCTATTCCTTCGCCTATCACCTTCGTCGATCTCGGCGTCGGTCCCCTCCGCCTATCATGGGCAAGCACAAACCTAAAAAGAAACCCCCCAGCAGCATCTCCACTGGATCTGCCTCCTCTGCTTCGTCCCCCGTGAGTCGCACCCTACCTGATTCGCCCAAATCAGCTGGGGAAGTCTCCATCTGCTCCCCCGCAAATGTGTTGCCTGACTCTGTTACAAAATCAGCCAACAACCAGATTACCGATTCCTGTCTACAAATCCCTATCCCGGAAATCCCTGTACCAGCAATTGAAAACCCTAGATCCCCAAATCCTAGGGCTACAGTGACAATGACTGTCAATCCGTCACATGTTGATAAAATTGTCGACACCAGGCCTGGCGAGAAATCCCCAAGACCGACAACAGCTACAAATAAGCCAACAGTTCCTCATCCTCGTGAGGATCTTATGTCAGAAGTTCAGCCCTGGAAAGCTTTGCTCAAGGACTGTTCAAACCAGCTACATCGAAAGGGTTCTCCGTTCACCCTTGAATCAGGAGAGGCTTGTGTCACCATCCCCAACTCCGTTATTGAGAAAAATAAAAAAGCTTGGGATAGTTTCATTATCGGTCAATTCTACGAAGATCCACCAGCCAGAGGAGCAGTCCACGCCATTGTTAATGGTATATGGAGTCGGCAGCGTAAGGACATTACCGTCTCCAAAATGGAAGGTAACTCTTTTCTCTTCAAAGTACCCTGTCCAAATGCGAGGAGGAGAATCCTTAGCCAATGCCTTTGGCAAATTGATGGCCAAACGATGTTTGTGGCTAAGTGGTCCCCGGATGTTATCCCCACGAAACCAGAGTTAACAATGGTCCCGGTATGGCTCGACTTCCATGGAGTCCCACTGGAATTTTTCAATCGTGAAGGTTTGGAACATATAGCTGGTCTAGTCGGGCACCCTGTTTGTCTACACCCTCAAACGGAGAAGCTCCAGAATATTGAAGTTGCTAAGGTCTACACGGTTATTGATCCTCGTAAACCATTACCGGAGGCAGTGAATGCTAGATTTGAGTCAGGGCAAATCAAAAGAATTCGTGTCTCTAGCCCTTGGCTCCCCTCGCTTTGTAGTCACTGCAAGAGAGTAGGTCACACTATCTCTCGCTGTCCTAATGCCCCGCCTACTTGTACTCAGTGTGGATCGGTGAAGCATACCACCACAATCTGTCCTCGAGCTAAGAAGGATAAGGCAAGTGGTAAAGCTCCCATCCCAAGTCAACTCCCAATCGTTGAAGTGAATTACACAGCAAACCCCCCAGCTCCTCACGGATTGACCCCACCAAACATCCCTCAGGCAAAACAGGTATCCTCTCTTGCTGCCTCTGTTCCCCCGGTGCGTTCAGTTGGTGAACCGAGCAACAAAATCCCGCTCATCAGGAAGACATCTATAGCAACCGGTAAGAAGTTCCATGACGATACGCTTTGTATTGACCTCTCGACAAATCTGTTCTCTCGGCTTCCTCTAAGTGTAGATGGAGGTGATGCTCATGAGGCCTCAGGTGATGATGATAACTTCTCGGGTGATGATGATAACCCTGAAGCAGATTCAGATAGATTTCTCAAGGTTATATCCAAGAGATTGCTGAAGAAAAAAGAAAATAGATTAAGGGGTGGAGGCCCCGTATCCCTCTAACTTCATATCCCCTTATGGATATTTTTTGTCGTAATGTAAGAGGTTTTAATGACCCAATAAAGCGTAGAAGCTTCCGGAAATGGCTAAAAGTACATAAGCCTCTTTTTGGTGGAATTGTAGAAACTCGAGTGAGCCTGGAGAAGGCTCCAAATTTTGTCGCGAGTGTGGTTCCAGGTTGGCACTACACGGATAATTATGATTGTTCAAACCTTGGCAGGATATGGGTTATATGGCACCCTTCGGTTAAGGTCACCATTTTGTCAAAGTCTCTTCAGATGATAGTATGCTTAGTACAGCTTCCTTTTGTTTCTTCGGAGTTGGTGGTGTCGATTGTGTATGCATCCTCCTCGAGCCGTGCAGAACGCAAGATCCTTTGGGGTGAAATTCGGGACCTCGCTTCCTCTTCAGTAGTCCTGAATAAGCCTTGGATAGTGCTTGGCGATTTCAACCAAGTTCTCTTTCCCCATGAACACTCTATCCCGTCCAGTATCTGTCAAACAGGTGGAATGAGAGACCTTCGGGACTGCCTAACAACCTCTCACCTTTCAGACCTTCCCTTCCACGGGAACACATTCACTTGGACCAACAAGCATGAAGTTGGGTTGATTGCTGAGAAGCTAGACCGTATCCTTGTCAATGACTCCTGGTTAACCTCATTTTCAAACTCTTTGGGAGTCTTTGGTGAGCCAGGTTTCTCGGATCACAGCCCATGCTGCCTCTTCTTGGATTCAGGTAATCAAAAGAGGAAAACGCCTTTCAGGTTCCTCACCATCCTCAATCATCACCCAGATTTTGCCCCCTGATCAAACTATGGTGGCAAGCATTATCCTTCGATTGCTCTAAGATGCTGAGCCTCTCAAAGAAGTTGTAGGAATTAAAGGGTGTTATTCGCACCTTTGCCAGAGATAACTTCTCAGGAATTGAGAAACGTACGAATGAAGCCTATGAGGACCTGTTAGCATGTCAGCAAGCCTTGCTCAGTTCACCTTCAGATGAGGCAATGAATAAGGAACTTCAAGCAAACCAGAAATGGTGCACCCTAGCCAAAGCTGAAGAAAGATACTTAAGGCAAAAGTCTAGGATTTGCTGGTTAAGGGATGGTGACAACAATTCGAGATTCTTTCACCGAGTGATTTTGTCTCGTCAAGCTCTCAATCAGATTTTAGCTCTAGTGGACAATAACGACCAGTTGGAGGATACTAGGCTGGGCATCCAACAAGTTGCAGTCCAGTATTTTAAAGACTTCCTGGGGACACCATCTCTCGCCACTCCGCCTACAGCAGAGGCCCTAGCCTCCTTCCTCCCACGGCGTTGTTCTGCTACTGCGATCCAGGATCTTTCGAAGCCCTTCTCCCCTGAGGAAATTAAAGCCGCAGTCTTCTCTTTGCCTCATAATAAGGCCCCAGGACCAGATGGGTACTGTGTCGAATTTTTTACTGCTCACTGGGACATTGTAGGTTTGGATTTGATTGAAGCAGTGACTGAGTTCCTCACCTCGGGACAAATGCTAAAGCAATGGAATTCGACTCTCCTCACTCTCATTCCAAAGACAACAAATGCTATTAGGATGAGCGAGTTTCGCCCCATCGCATGTTGTAATACCATCTACAAGGTGATTTCCAAACTCTTAGCAGACCGACTCAAAGCTGTTATTCCAGATCTTGTAGCCAATACACAATCAGCTTTCATTCCGGGTCGTTTGTTGGTAGAGAATGTCCTGCTAGCAACAGAGTTGATACAAGGATATAACCATAAAAACATCTCGCCAAGAGGACTACTAAAAGTTAACCTCAAAAAAGCTTTTGACTCAGTGCATTGGTCCTTCATTACTAACGTCCTGCAGGCCCTGGATTTCCCTTCTCACTTTGTCAGGCTAATCACACAATGCATCACAACACCGATGTTCTCTGTCTCTATCAATGGCGAATCTTGTGGTTACTTTAAAGGAGCGAAAGATCTAAGACAAGGAGATTCCCTCTCTCCTTACCTCTTCACCCTAGCTATGGAGGTGTTCTCTCAAATGCTAAACAGCGGCTATAATTCCAACCTTATTGGTCATCACCCCTTAGCCTCCGTTCCCCAGGTAACTCATCTAGCCTTCGCGGATGACATCATGATCTTCTTTGATGGTGACAAGAATTCTTTGTGCAACATTACAACTGTGCTTCAAGATTTCTCAAACCTATCTGGTCTTTCGATGAAC
Source organism: Camelina sativa (assembly GCF_000633955.1). NCBI lineage: Eukaryota > Viridiplantae > Streptophyta > Magnoliopsida > Brassicales > Brassicaceae > Camelina > Camelina sativa. The sequence goes on along the minus strand of NC_025697.1, from coordinate 22,842,215 downwards.
AAGGATAAGACAGAGTTATATCTCGGAGGAGTGAACCAATCTGAAACCGTTGGCTTATCTGAGGTTGGCTTCAAGTTAGGTTCACTACCTTTTCGATACCTGGGCCTTCTCCTTATGCACAAGAAGCTCCAAATAGCTGAGTACAGACCATTATTAGACAAAGTCACAAACCGATTCACTACCTGGTCAGCTCGTGCGTTGTCTTATGCGGGTAGACTGGAACTAATCAAATCAGTCATCTTTGGAACAGTCACTTTCTGGGCTTCGGCTTTCATATTACCAAAAGGGTGCATCAAGCAAATCGAAAGTTTGTGTTCTAGGTTTCTCTGGACAGGTGACATAAATAAGAAACCTCTCGCAAAGGTGGCCTGGACTCAACTCTGCTTACCAAAAGAGGAAGGTGGCCTTGGACTTCGATGCTTCTCTACCTGGAACCGAACCCTTTGCCTCAAGCTAATATGGAGATTGTTTACAGGGCATTCCCTCTGGGCTAAATGGTTGCGGAATAACAAAATAAAAGATAGCAATTTCTGGTTGGTAGATGCGAAAAAGGCTGCCTCGTGGACTTGGAAAGCACTGCTTAATCTCCGTACGGTTGCCATCAAGTTTCTTCGCTGTGTTGTTGGTAATGGTAAGCAGGCTAGTTTCTGGTTTGATAGCTGGACACCATTTGGTCAACTTATTCACTTCCTGGGCCCATCCGGACCGGCTCAAACGGGTATACCTCTTGATGGTACTGTCTCGAAAGCTTGCTCCCCCTCTGGGTGGACCCTCCGACCGGCGCGGTCACCGCAGGCTGAGCAACTACAAATCCACCTCACAACGTTACAGTCCCCAGCGTTAGACACAGAACCAGACTCGTTCCTCTGGTCCATTGATGACGATGATCGGGACTTCTTCAGCTCAAAAGCAACATGGGATACCCTGAGACAAAGGTCTCCCCCTCTTCCTTGGACCAAGCAGGTCTGGTTCAAAGGAGCAACCCCAAGACTTGCTTTTCTCCACTGGTTAGCTCATCTCAACAGACTTCCAACGAGATCAAGACTGGTGAATTGGGGAATGCAGATTAACGAATCCTGTTGTCTTTGTGGAATCCATCAGGAAACTCGTGATCACCTTTTTCTCCATTGTGATTTCAGTGAAGATTTATGGCTAAACGCTTCAAGAAGGCTCGGACATCGACCCTTTGTCTTTCACACCTGGGACGCTCTCTCAGGTTGGCTTGATCACTCAAACACTTCATCTGCCCCAACTCTCAGGAGAATTGTAGCACAGGTAGTCATCTACACCATTTGGAGGGAACGTAATACCAGACTTCACTCCAATGTCACCACTCCACCGCATATTCTGTTCAAGACCATGGATAGAACCGTTAGAGACATCCTACTCGCAAGAAACAACCTGAAACCATTCAAAAACCTCCTGCGGGATTGGCTCAAATATGTGTAACTTTTCTCTTTCAAGTTCTTTCTAGATAGCTTTTGAGTTTCTTTTTTGGCAAGGCCTATCTGCTGTATCAATTTATTGTAGCTACTACAATCCTTTTCTTCAATGAAAATTCACAAATTTTTTTTTAAAAAAAAAAACGATACTATATGTTTTGGGACCAGTCTTGAAATTTCGTATTTTTAATTTGAGTCTTGAAATAGCTATCTACTGTGAACAACATTTGATAATTACAGGAAATGGTGTCTCCGATACGATAAATTCAAATAAACATTAATTAAGTACGTTGGAGTCCAGGAATTATTATACATATCCTCACTTCTCGTTTTATACTTATACAAGAATTAACAATTGTCTAATTAACTAGACTTAACTTTTTTTGGATAAAATCTAAGTTTATGTAGTCATTACAAGTGAACCCGACACATCAATTAAGAGCAATACTACCAGCCTACTACTATAGACTAGTACTATATGGTACGTCTGACCCATATAATAATGTACAGAACTACGAAAGCATCCGATACAGTCGACCGTTAGTAAAATACTAAAATTTAAAATAATATCAGCAATGATTTCCGTGAAGCAAAAAAAAGAAATGAGTAGTACCTAGTGGATATAATAAAAACGTACTATATCCTTAAAACAAAAAAAAAATTTCTCGGCCTCCTTAAACTATAATATAAAACACATCTTACCTCATCCAAACCTAAAGAATAGTTTGATTGATCAGTCTACAAAATTTGGTGGATATGTGAAAAACACATTGTTTGCTGTTCTTCTATTGATCTGTACAATTTTTCATTTTTTTAAACAGGTTTGGTCACCAAACACTCAATAGACGAAAAATCAAATCTCAAAAGTGTTTAATTATTACAATAAAATTGCATTGATTGATTAGAGAATTGAATAAGGTCATGTGAAACTGGTGATATTTGTTTTCAAAAAGGTCCCCACAAGGGCACAATCCCCCATATCCCACATCTTAAGCAATAATAAACTCAACATCAAAATTGGGCTCAGAGCATGATACATAACAGAAATGTGAAAGTGGTGATATTTGTTTTCAAAAAGGTCCCCGCAAGGGCACAACTCCCCATATCCCGAATCTTAAGCAATAATAATGTAAACTCAACATCAAAATTGGGCTCAGAACATGATACATACCAGAAATTTAATAGAGCACCGACAAAAATCGCAATTCTAATCAAAGTAAACCAAAACTTTAAAATCCGGTTTACTCTGATCACCAAGCAACTCAAAATTGGTTTTGTATAAACTACAGGTTTTTGAAATGCATCTTGTTATCTCCGAGCCTCACCTCACCTCATTCGCAGAGGAATTCTTTAAAAAGAAGAAGTTATGGCAGCCAAAAAAAAGAAAGGGAGTAACCTCAAAAATCGGGTTCTAAACCCAGCTGTTAACCGGAAAATTCAACCATTTGGATCCCACGTCCGGCAATAGCGATCTGGTATATCTTTCTGCAGATAGATTCAACATACAGATTTGGTGTGAGATGTCAAACAGATAAAAAAGATTATGGAAGTACTGTATGGGTGCATTATTACTTACTCATCAATGGCTTTAGCATCGAGCGCCTCTGGCTCAGGCACACTGACGACTATATGAGCGTGCTCGATCAGTTTACCATCTTTTTCAAGAAACCAGCAACGCACACGTTGATCAAGACCTGTCGAGAACACCCAGTTCGTGTCCATCCACACGCCTTCATCACATTAAAAACCAAGATTTCAGTCTTTCATTAGAGAAATGCTGAAAGATATATTAGTCTAGTAGAGGCTTATATCATTTGATCCAGAAGGAGTTTTCTAGGTACAGTACCTTTTATGGCAGAGCTATGAGCTGATGCAATACCTCCACGGTCTGTGAGTCTGATTCTGTAATTTGGGTTTTGGTTTTTATCTATGATTTCAGATTTGTTGGCTGGACTACCACTTTGGATGTTGAAGCTAAGACAATGAAGGGCTTGATCATCACCCCCGCTAATCACATTGAACAACATCATACCATCGCCATCACTTGAAGAACTGCTCGAGCGAGAAACATAAAGGCAGTTAACTCCAGATTGATGAGCGTTCTTCACGACATGTGAAGGCTTTATCTCGCTTATCTCAGGTGGAGAATCTCCTTCACCTTCGTTTTTACCATTTTCATGAGGAACGCCATTTGTGAATTCCAAAGACGTGGAATCTTCTTCTGCAGCTTCACCAACGGAGTTGCTGCTGTCTTGTGTTTTTTTGGATATGTTGCCTTTTAACAGTTTCCATTTCCTACCACCTTGACTTCCTCTTCCAGTTCGAGGTCGTAACTGACAATCAATGAATTTCTCAATATGGATGCTGGATACTTGCTTTACAAAAGCTTCTACACATTTAGTTACATCCCAAAAGGCTATGCATCCATCTGTGGCTCCACTGATGAGGAGATACACATCACTAGATGATGTATTACCTACCAGGTGAAGTTATAATAATTATTACGCTAGTGGGATATTTAAGAAGGCTATATCCCTTAATTTACGAAAAGACAAATTGGGTAAGGACAAAGGACTTTCATTTAGCATGAAAGGAAACGAATTGATAAGAAGTCAAATGATAGACAAGTATTAATATCAAAGGCCTAACCTTCATGTGGGGGATGCAGAGGCACAACAGCGTGTTGTAGTGACAGAACTGGCGATTTCAGTGGAACCAAAGATGCAACATCAAACCTGAAATCAGACGCAGAGTATATCAAAATGAAACACAAACTCAAGGTCAAATCAAACAAGTTAAACACTTCTGCTTACCATAATCTATGTGGCAAGACTAGGGCCCGTAAGGTAAGGGTGGCATCAGAGCAAGCCACAGCGACAAAACAGATAGTTAGCCTGAAATGACGAACATAAAACATTTCAACATTTGTTATCACTGATATGTTCAATCAAAGTAAGTTAAGGCTGTCATTCTAACCTGGAACCAACACATTTAACAAGAAATGCAGTGGCAGCCATGTATCTCCAGTCATCTTCGTAGCTTTCTCGCTCATGATACGTATGAGATCCTAACTTTGTGACGTTACCAGTAGTATCTTCTTCAACCTCTTCCAGTTTTGGAGATTTCCCAACCTTTCCACAAAGACGAGATTTGGTGGGCATGTCAGTAGCAAGCCATTGGAATGTCACTGAAGACACTTCCGATGAAGCTCTAATGTGTCCATTATCACTAATACAAGATTCTCCCATTTTATTTTGTCTACCATTCCTTAGGAGCCAAGAGGTTAGAACACGCTTGGCTCCAACAGAAATCAGTAAGCAAGGACTTTCACTATCATCCACTGCCGAGTCTTGTTCGCACACGTCTGGTAAGTTAGGTATGTCTGAAACAATCATGCGCACATTTGATACACAGCAAACTGATCTCACAGCTGAGCCTCCAACATGTTCTCCTAGTAGCTCTGATGTTGACCAATTTCCAAACTCAGATGCATACCTAAAATAAGCCCAAATACTTAGACATTTAGATAAAAATACAAATAAACCGCCACCAAATATCACTTAATTAACTTAAATAAAACTAGCCTACCTAGTCAATCTCACAGATCCACCTTCACAACCTGTCGCAATCCAACTAGACCGATCAGATATTTTATGTTCTCCGGAATCAAATCCGGTTTTTGTATCCGCAGAGATGAAGCATACAGAATGCAATTCTCTTCCATGAAATTGTGTATGCAAATTTAGAGGAAAGACTTTGGTCTTCTGTCCTCCAATCCAGTGTCTATGAATATGAATGACATCATCCTAAAAAATGAAACAGGTTGACATCAGTCAAAGACCAAACATTACTATACAACTTTAACCGAGAGACAAGGGATGCACCTTCACATATGCAAAACAGTTTTGCCGCTCAGGGACTTCCCCGAGATAAAAGGAATGGGGTCGGCGCCATCCACCACATGAGATTTGTGCAACCTATTGACAAAATATCATTACAGTTCGCATTAAGAAGGTGAATAAAAGGAATAAGGCAAGGGATGGACCTTTGCTTCAGCTGTTAAATTCCACAATATGAAATCTGTTGACGCAAATCCGGCTGCATAGTTAGTGTTTGAATGGTCTTTGGAAAATTGCACCCCTTGACAAACAGATTGAACTAAGTTCAACTCTTTCAATTGTTTCAGACCCATGAACTCTAAAGTCTGCCTCTCTCTGTCATATTCGAAATAGCATATGCAACCATCTGCTCCAGTCTAAACATGAGATTGCGAAAAAAAGAAAGATCAACAAAAGAAAATAATAGTGAGGATTGCATAATTTATTTTCCTTAATAAACCAACAAACTACCAACAGCAAAAGATTGGGTGTTAGATTAGTCATACCGAGCATATTTCAGCTTTGTTGGAAGTTATTCGAGCAACTGAAAGACTGGAAACAGTTGAAATCCCATGAGCACCTTTGAAATATATTAGTGAAGGTATCTTCAATTCTGAAGAAACAGAAACTCCGTTCAGCATGTCCTTTGACAAAGGAAAGAGTGTGATATTGCCACGTAAATCTCCACACAGTATCACCTACAAGCAACAAGGCTTAAGACACAGAAATCTTGGCTGCAATCCAGCGGCTGAAACTAGGGACTATAAAGAAAGTAATAGAACACAGACACATGACAATAACTGCAACGGATATTACCTCATCTTCTACTGATGCATCTACACACATAATTCGCTTTTCAAAGCAAGAGGAGAATTCAGCCAAGAGGGAGACATCATAAGTTCCAGCAGCAGATTCTAAAGGATCGGATAGTTTCCACAGCTTCAAAAGTCCTCTAGGATTGCAAGAAAAAACAAACCTGGAAGCCAGAGACTGAAAATTGTAATCTCAAAAATATTTCCGACCAAATGATTTCACACAATTGATGCATTGTCCAAGAAATTATTTAAATATATTATTGCTCAGGTCCAACATCTACTTACCTATAGCCTAATGATTTGCACCAGAAAGCCCCCAGAAGTTGTCTCTCTGGACTAGCCTTCCAACTTTGATTCATGCCCGCATGCGGGCTATCAATATCACCAATAACCCGAACAATTGTCATATTCCCTTTGCCATCTCCAAGAGCAACCCAATCATCTAATGCAGAAGACTCGCGTACCTCTCCGCTAGGCATGACATCCATGGTAATAATATGCCCCCCTTCAGGTATGCAAACTAATTCGGTCCACCTTACATTTCCAGATGATAATAACCTTGCGTGGTACAAGCAACCATGGTTTGTGGCCACATACATGGTATCTTCCTGCGTGAACTGCAAGCAACGTACATACTCACTCTTGCTGCAAGGGGAAAACAATCATTTTTACAATTATACACAACAAACCCCAGACACTTGTTTATATTTATAGTAAATCCAAATTAACAAAAGAAATTTAGTCTCTTATATCATTACTTTGTCTTTACTGCCATTCATGTTCAATATCACCAACTTATGTATTCATTTGGTACACTGTACCGAAAAAAAAGATTTCGTCGAAACTAAAATTTTGTGAAGGGACACGTACTACCTGTCCATGAGACCAGTATGCTCCGCTGAATTTGGGAGGCAGGCTGAAATATATTCCACTTTATCTGGTGAATTAAGCACTCCTACAGTATCTAACAACGTTTTAGACCCACATTTATGCAATTGATGTACTTTGATTGCAGAATCAAATCCAGCAGTAACAAGAAGGGATGAGTTTGGATCATACAGACATCTCCATATGCCTCTCCCACTGTATAGTGCACAAAAGCTTTTTATCAGTAATAACAAAAAAGCATGATGTGTATGATGTGATCAACAAAAACACCATGTCACCACTTACATATGTTCCTTTATCACTTCCAGCTGGGTACCATCCACGTCCCAGACACGGCATGTACAGTCCTCACCAGCAGTGACAATCAACTGAAACAGAAACACATCTATAAGTTTTGTTTTTTTTTTTGGACAGAAAAGCACATCTATAAGTTGAATTTTCAATGTGCACATCATTCTTATATGATCATAGGTAATAATAAATTTATACGTAATAAAACTTATGTTTAGAAATTAGAACAGTGGCAGTATTATCCCTATTGGTAAGAATCTGGCTGATAAGTTTTCTCACCTCAGAAGCGATGACATTCACATTTTTTTTTTTAATGACTACAATCTTAGCATAATACTTAAATGAGCGCAGAATCTTTTTTCAAACAAAATTTATATAATAAATCAAAGACATTCGAAGTACATACAGAATCTGAGATGCAGCAGTCCCAAACCCGAACACTGTGACCAAACAGCACAGGGCCAACGACCTCCTGCGAATCAATTTCCCATATCCTAGCACTATAAAAGAAAAAAATTATGCCATTAGATAAAAGAATCAGAGAAAGGTAAGGTATTAAATGCTTAACACACAAAATAACTGTTCACCTACGATCATCAGAGACGGAGACTAGTTTCGATCCATCCAAAGACCAGACAATGCGAAATATTGAACCCTCATGTCCAATAAGTCTAAGCATATGGGAAGCACAACAATTCCCATGGTCGACATTGTCACCATCAAGGCCAACGACCTTCCAAACAAGGATCTGCCAACAACCAGTCGATTCCAGTTACTAAAGCAATATTAGGAACCAAAATGGTAACAAGACTAAACAAAGTACCATTAAGAAAAGTTAGCCTACCTCATTGAAAATAGTGCCAGAAGCGATGCGGAGAGTAGAAATACTGTTTCCCCATAGACGCATAGTATACAGTAGACACCTTTCTGCAACCAAACAAATTACCAATAGCTTGATAAATCAAAAGCTCTAACTTAAGAGTCTTCAAAACCCTTTAAACCCCAGTACAGCAAAACCAACCTGGTGATTGAATTTCAAAAGCCATGAGCGATTCTTTAATATTCCAAATGCAGAGAGAATTATCACTACACCCAATAGCTAAAAGCTTGTCTTCTTCTTCCAACGAACCAGTAGAGTCCTATCACAATCACAAACCTAACCCATGAGGTCTAATGAACATTATAAAACAAAGCAGAGACAACACAGAAACGGAGATATGAACCTGTAAAAAACAAACGTCGAAGACCCAATTGCTAAGCCTCGGCAAAGATTCAAATATTTCCAAATTCACGGAGATTTCACCACTGCTCGAGGCTAATTCAACAATCAATGAAAAGATCTTCACTTTCTTCTCTCCGAATATAACAAGTTTATACGTGTATCGCTCAGCCGAACGAACAAAGCTAGCGCTACAAACAGTTCCATGGACGCGAACCCCCTCAAACACTTGAAACGAGCGAATCAACTCACCGGAACTCAAATCGTAAAGCAGAATGTTCGAACCGGATCCTAATTGAAAATTGAAACTCCAATTACATCCGAAACTCCAAAAATTTAATAGTTAATGAGAAACAAAAATTTCTCGGGAGAGCTCACCGGCGAGAAGATAAGGAATTGAAGAAACATGTTGAGGGAGATTGAAAAAAGCTAGCGAAGAGACTTCTCCGAGATATGGGCCGGCGTGAGGATTCCACTTGCGGCGGCTGTTATCTTCCGCCATGGCTTTTGTTAACAACAGTGCGGCTCCGACTCCGACTTGAGAAGAAGTTCAAAGTTTAGAGGCAACACAAAACTTTTGCAATAGTCGTCAAACTTCGCACGTGAGTCTACGAGATTCGAACATTTGGGCTTAAAATATGTAAGGCCCATTGGGTTTTTAAAATTAGAAGAAAAATATAAAATATGCGCTGAGTGAACGAGTTTCAAACATTTAGGCTTATAATATGTTAAGCCCATTAAGTTTTTTAAAATTAGAAGGGAAAAAATAAAATATGCGGTGAGCGTGGATCGAACACGCGACCTTCAGATCTTCAGTCTGACGCTCTCCCAACTGAGCTATCCCCGCATTAACGACTTAATATTCGAAACGTATCATTATATATTAAAAGTGTTAATTTGTTTGTTTTATTTGAATAAAAAAGCGAGATTACATTAACTTATATATTTATTATTTTTGTGCTAAGCGAGATTACATAATATTGACCGACTGTCTTATCTATATATACACATTTTTGAAGTACATTTTAGGCTATACTCTTCTATTTATGATTATTTACAAATTTAATCCTTAAAAAATTGCAAAGAAAAACAATAACTAAAAATATGGTAAATCAAAATCTTTTATACGATACTACAATTTAAAATTAGCATTAAAGATAATTGATTAAATGATTTATAATTGTTAGAAAGTGTCCTAAATACAATTTAAAACTAGCATTAAAGACAAAAAAGCACCATTCTTTGAGTTGAAAATACTTTGGTTTCAATATTATTTTTTAACTAATCTTATAAACTAAACTTCCTCAGCTCCTTTTCCTTTGGTCTCTTTAGTGATATCAAAGTCAACACCGAATACACAAACCTAAAGAGGCATTAAAAAAACAGTAAAGACATAATCACAAAGCTATATTTTTTTTATAAAGGGGTCTCACACCTTAGCCTTCTCAATTCACTTGATGCTACCAACATCATCACATTTCAACACAATGCCACATGCTACCCAAGAATCCAAGAATTCCCCTCTCATAAGTTTGGTAACCATAATATTTTTGACATCAAACTTAGCAGGAATATTTGGGCAGGCTTTAATACAAGTCTGAGAAACAAATAAATCTATCAAGAAAGGAAATAAGTATTACTGACCTCTATCAAGAAAGGAAATAAGTATTACTGACCTCAGCAATTAATGAATAGAGTATTTCTTGCTCAATGAGCTTGGTTACAAGATCGATTCTAAACCTTAAAATGATTGAGTGCTTGTTGTGCACATCTAGTGCTTGTCATACTTGAATAGCCTCTCAATTTTTATATACTCAAAATAATCAATTTCTATTGAGTTATCGCCGCATTAATGAATTAATGTTCGAAACGTATTATTATATATTAAAAGTATTACTTTGTTTGTTTTATTTGAATAAAAAACGTGAGATTACATTATCTTTTTTTTTGTGCTAAGCGAGATTACATAATGTTGACTGATTGTCTTATCTATATATACATTTTTGAAATACATTTTGGATTCTACCCTTATACTTATAATTATTCACAAATTTAATCCTTAGAAAATTGCAAAGAAAAACAATAACTAAAAATATGGCAAATCAAAATCTATTATACAATACCACAATTTAAACCTACCATTGAAGATAATTGATTAAATAATTTATAATTGTTAGAAAGTGTCCTAAATATAAGGTAAGTTAATATCTTAGATTTTCCAAAAACAGAAAATGTATTGATACTCTAATCAAAAATGATCTTAATAAAAGCATAATCACTTATTCACCTATCTATATATACATTTTTGAAGTACATTTGGATTCTACTCTTTTAGTCATACCAAATTACAAAGTTAATCCCTAAAATTTCATAAAATAACAATAACTAGAATATGTAAATTCGACAATCCATTAAAATCGAATAATATTTCTAATACCTCAAATATAGAATTAATCGTTTAATGTTATCATAATAGTTATGTTAATCCAATATTCATTTCCGATTCCTATGGCACAAAAATCAAGATATAAAACTAAATGGAAAGTAAATTTAACAATATGATTTTTTATCAAATTAAGCTTTTTAATGACTATATAAAAAATGGAAACTAAAAACTATCGTATCGAAATCAAATCTACAAATATCACAAATAAAATTGACATATAAAACTAATAAATCGTATATTCCATAAATATACCTTAAATCTTTCACGATTTTTTGCTTGCTCACTAATTTATCTTTAATTCCATATCAGATTTAATTCATTTTAAAAGCACTATAAATAATCTCCACTAGCTAAACGGGAATGCACCAAACATACTTACTACTAGCAAAGAAACCTTACATTAATCTATGAAAACAGTTTTATGTTTTCTTTATTTTTTTTCTTGCTTTTGATGTTGTTTAATATTCGTTGTAAGTAAGTCATTCTCATCTTTAAGAGATGAATTTATGTTCTATCATGATGTATTGCTTTGCTTATCATATCAATAGAACTAAGTTTTTTGTTTTGTTTTTCTTTCCAACACTACATCTTATTTTGTTCGTTTTATAATTTACCGATGTTTATAACAACCAAACATACTAACCATAACTTAACGATAGTCCAAAATACTAACCAAAAAGTTTAATATTTTATTTGCCTTTTCACTAAGTTTTACTGTTGTCCATTATTTGAAAAATTAGGAATTGTCCTTATATAAACCACAAAATAGGCATACTCTCTTTGATACCGTATCATTATTTTTTTATATAACATTATTTACCTATGCGCGCTACTATAACAATGTAAGTGACTTTTGTTTTCTTTTCTTTTTTTGCTTTACCTCTTTACTTTATTTTTGAACTTGTTGTCATCTTTCTTTGTCCTAAAGCACGATACTATTGCTTATTTGCAGGTCTTCCATGGCTGTAATGACCAAACTGATATTGGTATCTTTATATTGCAATCACTAATGATTATTTCATATACTGTTAAACCCTTGTTTGTTTCATGATTACAACTTGGTCCCTTCAGTTAACAAATATTTTAAATTCATCC
>NC_025697.1:22820829-22829633 GCF_000633955.1 Camelina sativa | reverse complement strand
TGTTTAATATTCGTTGTAAGTAAGTCATTCTCATCTTTAAGAGATGAATTTATGTTCTATCATGATGTATTGCTTTGCTTATCATATCAATAGAACTAAGTTTTTTGTTTTGTTTTTCTTTCCAACACTACATCTTATTTTGTTCGTTTTATAATTTACCGATGTTTATAACAACCAAACATACTAACCATAACTTAACGATAGTCCAAAATACTAACCAAAAAGTTTAATATTTTATTTGCCTTTTCACTAAGTTTTACTGTTGTCCATTATTTGAAAAATTAGGAATTGTCCTTATATAAACCACAAAATAGGCATACTCTCTTTGATACCGTATCATTATTTTTTTATATAACATTATTTACCTATGCGCGCTACTATAACAATGTAAGTGACTTTTGTTTTCTTTTCTTTTTTTGCTTTACCTCTTTACTTTATTTTTGAACTTGTTGTCATCTTTCTTTGTCCTAAAGCACGATACTATTGCTTATTTGCAGGTCTTCCATGGCTGTAATGACCAAACTGATATTGGTATCTTTATATTGCAATCACTAATGATTATTTCATATACTGTTAAACCCTTGTTTGTTTCATGATTACAACTTGGTCCCTTCAGTTAACAAATATTTTAAATTCATCCCTTTTTTTTAATTTTGGTATGTTTCTATTTGCAGGTGTATAGACGAACATCAAAAAACACGGATTTGCTTCTGTCTCCTTTGACAGCCATAGGCTCAACATCTGTGTTGACAGAGAGAATAACTCGATTGGCTTCGTTCACAAGTTCACTTCCTTCATTTTTTGATTTGTAGATGTTCCTCCTCTTGAAAAAGTCTTTTGCCTCTTCACATGTGTCTACGAAACGTATCTTTGCGATTCCAGAAACAGCTGACATCAGAGTTGGCTGCACTATGATGAGGTACATCATGTAGTCAGAAAGGTTGTTATGATTTGGGCCCTTTGTTTACACAAATCCTGCATCTTCTATATGACAAAGACGTGTTGCAAGAAGATGCCATCTTGAGATGGGCTGAAGAGAAAGCAGGCGCGGATGAAACTGACAAAGTATATCTTAAACAATGCGAGACATTCATACAGTGGCTTAAAGAAGCATCTGAGGAGGAAGATGAAGATGATGAAGATGAAGAAGAAGATGACTGAACTGGTAAACATGAGTTCGATGGCTCTCAATTGATTGCCTCACATTTTGATTGATCATTTTACTTTTAAGAGATACTTTGTTTTTTTCTGTTATCATCAATAATCTTTTTTTTTTTTTTTTCCATTTCTGTATGCGTTTGACGTATATTTTGAGTCTTTACTATATCTCTTGTAATCGGGCAAGAAGAAACGTGTGTTTTATTTTATTTTCCAATTACTCCCTCTACTTTCTCTTTTTTTTTACAAATAATAGCATTACAATTTCACTAGTTCTTCTCCTAGTTCCTGCGACGCGTTCTCTTCCTCTCGATTCGATCTTCTATCTTTAGACGAATCGGTGCTTGATCAAGGTTACGTAAGAACCCTAATTTTTGGATCCAAGAATCTAGAACCTCCGAAATGGAGAAAAGTAGCTTACGGAGGGATGCAAATCGGATACGACGACAACTACACCGACGAATCATTCCTAGAAGAAATGGTGATGAACGCAAATGTGGTGAGGCGTGATTTGCTCAAGGTGATGAAAGACTCTGTCTCAATCTTTCAATACCTCTGCATCGTTGCGCTTGTCGTCTTGGTTTGGGTTCACACTCTTGAATCATCTTTGGACGAGAACTCGCTTAAGTGAAGGTGATGACGTTGAGTTGTTCTTGCTCAAAAACTACGTTAATTCAAACTTGTTTCTATTAAGGCATATTCTTTTTTTTAAATTCATCCCTTTTTTTTTAATTTTGATTGATTTTAAAAAAATAATTTTAGAATATGTAATTGTTTTTTAGTTTGGGATAAGAAAAATTAGTCATATGATAGTAAAAATTTCAAATTAAAATAAAGATTGGAACTAAATATAGAAACCAATCTAAGAGGGTGTTATTGGATGGAGGTTTTTAATGGATTTGAATTATTAGTGGATTTTAAAGTTCAATGGTATCTAATGCATTAGACGAGGATTTGATGTCATTATAAATAGATTTGAAAAGCATAACTATCACAAGTAATGTATATTTCCTTTAGAATATTACTTTCTCTCTCTATCTCTTTCATAAATTATTTTAAATAGCATAATATTAAAATTATATTAATTATTAATTATAACTACATATATCCTAAAATAATTTTTACTGTAAAATATCACTAAATTGAAAATAAAACTTGGTTGATCTGGTCATAATCAACATTAGCCCAAACTTACCAGTGGCTTTATTCCATATATGATGACTTAAATAGTTTTTTTCTTAATATCTTTTTTTTATTTATGCAGTTACATTTATACCACGAGTTTAATTTAGAAAACAATAAAAATCTAAATCATACAGTTATATTAATATTAAATTAAAAAGTAAAATCATTATATATAAAAATAAAAGATTATTCTGGAATGTACCACATGTTCAAATTACTAAGTTACACATGTATCACAAATTAAATCTAAAAACACTAATAATTTGAAATCATACAATTTTAATATCAAATTCAAACATATAATAAATTAAATATGTCGTGTACCATAGTTTAAATTACTTAATTACATATATAGTAAACGTCAAATTTTAAAAACAGAAAAAATGTAAATCAAATTTCTAATTTTAATATCAAATGAAAACTATAAAAACTAAATTATAATATACAAAAGATTATTCCGCGGTATACCGCGGGTTAAATCCTAGTTATATAAGATTTTACATTTCAATATCGTGTGAAAGATCTTCTAAACTTCCTCATCAAGATATATTTGCGAATCTTAATTGTAAAACCCTACCAACTTACGTATATACTATAAATACTTAGCATACTCACCATCTATAGGCCAGTTTAGGCCGATAAAAAGGTTTACTATTATTTCTTATACTCGTGTGAAATATCGTTAGTCTAGATTTCGGCTCCTCAAGCATTAGATGACTCGAATGCATCTTCGGTGACGAAAGTGGAGAGAGATATCAGATGTTGAACGACGGAGGAGGTTTGGTGACCGTGAAGATCTGCCTCTTCATCTCGCCGACTGATTTTGAGTTCCCCTATGCAATAATAGCAAACGAAAAAAATTAAATAGAGTCGAGGACAATTGGTCGAGTAAAGTTACTTGGTTTCATATTAGATTCAAATGAAACTTACAATCAAAGTTTAACATGGACGAGGAAGATTGGATATTATTGAAGATGAAAGTAATTGACATTTTTGGAATCTACAAATTGCAGAGGGATTGATGGGACAAAAAGGCACCACTTCTTTGAGTTGAAAATACTTTGGTTTCAATATTATTTTTAAACTAATCTTATAAACATTTTATATATAGTTTAAAAGAAAAAATATATGAACAAAAAAATACATAATTTTAATGTGTGTTTGAAGATTGGATATATACTAGGTAAAGAAATAATTTATTTAGTTATAAATTACATTAAACCAAAATTAATTTAGTTACCAAATATATAAAGATTATTTTTGTATGTGGAATAATATGTGGTTTTTCGTTCCTATGTAATATAATGTTATTTTCTATTATATAATAATTTTTAAGAATGAGGAAAAAAAATTGGGCATTCAGGTTCTGGATTGTATTTGGTTTGGGTTTTTCCAGATTCAGAAAGAAGAGTTTAGTATCCGTTTGGTGATTATGACTATTTGTTTATAAATTTTGATTTGGATATGTGTCTTATTCGGACTGGTTTTGATTTGATTTTCGAGAAAAAACAAACTAAAAATATGTTTGATTTTAACAAAAAATGGTTGAATTTTATCAAAAAAACGTTATACTTGAGTCTATTTGGTTGTCAATTGTTTTAGTTAGGTTATTTAGTTGAACTGTTTTTAGCTTAATTATGTATCAAATATGAAAAATTTAAAATTTTACATTTTTAAATATTATCATTGAATCAACTTAATAAGAACTTTAAAATATTATGAATATGTAAACTTATAAAAAGTTTAAATTTTATAGAATATGGTTATATGGCAGAATAGGTTATAAAAAAAAGGGTTTGAAATAATATTATTATAAACTTAATAATTATTGACTCAGTACTAAAATACGGGTTAAAACCTCATTTTATTCTTTAGTCAACACTATGAATCTATTTTACATATCAAATCAGACTGATTTTTAACTGATATTGTGTAACATAATTAAAATATATGAACAAAATTGTGACTTAATGACACAATAGCTTATAAATTACTTATTTTTTGTTATTATAATTAACAATATAAATATAAACTTAAACAAACAAATTAAATATTACAAAAATAAAATAAAAAGAAACTGAAATTTTAATTTTTTTTAATAAAAAGATTGTCCTGCAGATTAAATAAAATCTACTTCATATATCGCAAGAGATCCACAACGGCTCCTCAAACTGACCTTCAAGCTTATCTCCATCTTGACCGTTCAAGCTCAACCGAGTCAAATCCAATTCATCCACAGTATCACACGTCGGAGTCTGTAAAGAAGAATAGAATAATTTGTGTGTGTATTCATCGAGGTTTGTACAAGGTATTTATACTACTTTGGTAAACCCTAAGACAAAGATTGCTGACCAAGCAACTATACAAGTCGGCTAACTATCGAGGCTTTGTATACATCGGCCCAATACTCCCCCTCAAGATGAAGCATGCATATCACAAACGCCCATCTTGGACATCAGATTAATGAATTGAGGCTTACCCAACGCCTTAGTTAAAACATTCGTTAACTGCTCTTTAGTACCAACATGTGTTGTAGTGAGAACTCCACCTTTAATGGCATCATGTACCCGATGACAATCAATCTTGATATGCTTCGTTCTTTCGTGAAACACGGGATTAGCGGCAATATAAAGTGCAGACTTACTATCACAGAACAGGCGAGCCGGTGTCGATGATGGGAAACCCNGTTAAAACATCCGCTAACTGCTCTTTAGTACCAACATGTGCTGTAGTGAGAACTCCACCTTTAATGGCATCACGTACCCGATGACAATCAATCTCGATATGCTTCGTTCTTTCGTGAAACACGGGATTAGCGGCAATATAAAGTGCAGACTTACTATCACAGAACAGGCGAGCCGGTGTCGATGATGGGAAACCCAAATCCGTAAAGAGTTGTCTTAACCACAATATCTCGCGTGTAGCAGTCGACATTGCATGATACTCAGCTTCACAAGAAGAATGCGACACTACTTTTTGTTTCTTAGTTTTCCAAGATATCGGAGACCCACCAAGCAACGCAACATAGGCTGTTAAAGATCTTCGTGACAACGGACACGTACCCCAATCAGCATCGCAATACACGGAGAGTTGTAAATCGGAACGAGAGCTAAGCAAGATACCTTGCCCTGCCGTCCCTTTAAGATATGTCACTACTCGTAACGCTGCCGCCATAAGCCTTTCACGTGGCTTTTGCATGAACTGCGACAAAATGTGAACAGAGTACGAAATATCAGGACGAGTGTTAGCCAAATAAATAAGTCGTCCTACGAGTCTTCGATACGAAGCTGGTTCAGGAAGAAGAGGACTCGTATCCGAAGCAAGGTGATGATTCTGCTCCATTGGTGTTTCAGCTGGCCGTAAACCAAGAAGACCAGTTTCTTGTACTATATCCAAAGTATATTTTCTCTGTGTCAACATAAAACCTTCCTCATTACGGGCTATTTCAATACCCAAAAAATATTTGAGCTTGCCCAAATCCTTCATACGGAAACACTCGGCCATATATGTCTTGAATTTGCGGATTGCCTCACTATCATTTCCACAAACAATAAGATCATCAACATAAACTAAAACACGAATCTCGACACTCCCACGGGTATAGGTAAATAAGGAGTAATCAGAGTAAGACTGAACAAATCCGGCTTTAGTAAGAGCGGTAGAAAGCTTCTCATACCAACAGCGAGGTGCTTGTCGGAGCCCGTAAAGTGATTTATGGAGGCGACACACTTTATTTGGTTCAGGATGTGTAAAACCTTGCGGAAGCTTTATATACACTTCTTCATGAAGATCACCGTGAAGAAAAGCGTTGTGGACGTCTNGAGAGCTAAGCAAGATACCTTGCCCTGCCGTCCCTTTAAGATATGTCACTACTCGTAACGCTGCCGCCATATGCCTTTCACGTGGCTTTTGCATGAACTGCGACAAAATGTGAACAGAGTACGAAATATCAGGACGAGTGTTAGCCAAATAAATAAGTCGTCCTACGAGTCTTCGATACGAAGCTGGTTCAGGAAGAAGAGGACTCGTATCCGAAGCAAGGTGATGATTCTGCTCCATTGGTGTTTCAGCTGGCCGTAAACCAAGAAGACCAGTTTCTTGTACTATATCCAAAGTATATTTTCTCTGTGTCAACATAAAACCTTCCTCATTACGGGCTATTTCAATACCCAAAAAATATTTGAGCTTGCCCAAATCCTTCATACGGAAACACTCGGCCATATATGTCTTGAATTTGCGGATTGCCTCACTATCATTTCCACAAACAATAAGATCATCAACATAAACTAAAACACGAATCTCGACACTCCCACGGGTATAGGTAAATAAGGAGTAATCAGAGTAAGACTGAACAAATCCGGCTTTAGTAAGAGCGGTAGAAAGCTTCTCATACCAACAGCGAGGTGCTTGTCGGAGCCCGTAAAGTGATTTATGGAGGCGACACACTTTATTTGGTTCAGGATGTGTAAAACCTTGCGGAAGCTTTATATACACTTCTTCATGAAGATCACCGTGAAGAAAAGCGTTGTGGACGTCTATTTGATGCACTTCCCAATTATTTGCAGCCACAAGACGTAACAAACTTCGAACAGTTGTCATTTTTGCCACCGGTGCAAACGTTTCAGCAAAATCTCGACCCGCAACTTGTCGATTTCCTAGCACCACAAGGCGTGCCTTATACCGTTCTATACTTCCATCAGAGTGAAACTTGATTTTATAAACCCACATTGTGTCAAGAGCCACTTTTCCTGGAGGTAAATCGACATAACTAAACGTGTTAGTTTCCTCAAGAGCACCAACTTCTTTACCCATAGCATTCGTCCACCGTTTGTCTTGAATAGCCTTTTTGTAACTTCGTGGCTCCACCGATGCACTAACCACTGCAAGAAAAGCTTTGTAGCGGGTCAAAAAACGTGCATCAGTGATAAAATCGGTGAGTGGATATAGTGAAGTACCTTGGACCGTGACGAGAGAATCGTGGATGGAGTGATCGGGAAGAACGTGATTAGATGGAGTGCTTGCCACAATATTATACAACAGGTAATCTTGCAATCGAACAGACGGTATCTTCATACGCTTAGCCTGTCCTAATTCAGCTTCGACGGTACTAGGATCATCATTCAAAACACTAGCAGGAGATGTTCTAGGCGACACAATGGGTCCAACTTCTAGAATTGCAACATCAAGATCAGCAGGACTAACTTCACGAACCTCTGTTTCGACAACTTTGGCTGGGGAGTCCGTCTCACTCGTAGAACCCACGACACTCCCCCTGTTTTCAATATTTCCCGATACGTCAAGAAGCCAATCAAAATCACAATTGTCTACATTACAGCTAGAGGGTTCGGATTCCAACTGAGAAGAGAAAGGAAATTCAGTTTCCTTGAATATCACATCACGAGACACAAAGAACTCATTTGTGTCCAAATCATATAAGTTCCAGCCTTTCTTACCGTACGAGTAACCAACAAAAACACATTTTCTACTACGTGAGACAAACTTGTCTTTGTCTCGTATCTGTTTGTGAGCATAACACAAAGAACCAAACACTCTCAGCTCATCATACGAAGGTTGTTGTCCAAACAACACCTCATGAGGACACTTATGACGTAGAAGCTTTGTTGGTGTTAAATTAATAACATGAGCTGCAGTCAATACCGCTTCTCCCCAAAATTTGGTAGGCATATTTGCTTGAAATAACAACGATCTTGCAACATTTAAGAGATGACGATGCTTTCTTTCCACTCTACCATTTTGTTGTGGTGTTCCCACACAAGTGGTTTGATGTACAATACCCTTTTCTCGAAAGAAAGATGACAAACACAAGAATTCTGTTCCATTATCACTTCGAACCATTTTAACCGCCTTACCAAATTGTTTTTCTGAATAAGCACAAAAATTTTGAAGAACACTCTTAACTTCTAATTTTTCTAACAGCAAAAATGTCCACACAGTACGATAAAAATCATCCAAAATTGGCAAAAAATATGATGCTCCGTTAGACGCTTTGATACGATAGGGACCCCAAACATCAACATGGATTAAAGCAAAACACTCACTTGTTTTATTAATACTTCCCGAAAAAGAATCTCTAGTTTGCTTAGCCCGAAAACATGTGTCACACGGACTTGGACTAGCAGAAACAGAAACACCAGAAAACAAAGGCATAGTAGCTAATACTGAAAACGAGGGATGACCTAACCGCTGATGCCACAACTGTTCATCAACCTTCCGAACTGTCTTGTTTACTCGAGCAGCTTTGTCATCCGCAAAATAATAAACTCTATCACGTTCTTTCCCGGCTCCAATCAGCGTCCTCGAAAACCGGTCCTGTAAAACACACACATCGCGTCGGTGAAAAACGCAAAACAATTAGAATCCTTCAAGAGTTTTGATACCAAGACTAAAGAGCAATTCAAATCTGGTACATATAAAACATCATATAAACTAATACGATCCGA
>NC_025697.1:22803229-22820607 GCF_000633955.1 Camelina sativa | reverse complement strand
CCGAAAAAGAATCTCTAGTTTGCTTAGCCCGAAAACATGTGTCACACGGACTTGGACTAGCAGAAACAGAAACACCAGAAAACAAAGGCATAGTAGCTAATACTGAAAACGAGGGATGACCTAACCGCTGATGCCACAACTGTTCATCAACCTTCCGAACTGTCTTGTTTACTCGAGCAGCTTTGTCATCCGCAAAATAATAAACTCTATCACGTTCTTTCCCGGCTCCAATCAGCGTCCTCGAAAACCGGTCCTGTAAAACACACACATCGCGTCGGTGAAAAACGCAAAACAATTAGAATCCTTCAAGAGTTTTGATACCAAGACTAAAGAGCAATTCAAATCTGGTACATATAAAACATCATATAAACTAATACGATCCGACAAACGGAACACGCCAGTTTGTCGTGATGATGTTGTATTTCCATCTGCAAAACCAATCGTATAAGGTGATGTATCTTTGAGATTTGAAAGAACAGACAAATCTCCCGTCATGTGATGAGAAGCTCCTGTATCAAGAATCACATCTCCACATATCTTACCAATCAATTTGTCACCACCTCCACTTGATTTTTCTTTCAACATCTGAGAAAGCGCATGTAACATTTGTTCTGGAGTGAGATTAGTAGAACCCGCAACATTCGGATTGGCACTTGTTGCATAGGCAATATTAACTTGTCCTCTTCCTCTTCCACCAGAAAAACCACCACGACCACCGCCTCGGTTTGAACCACGTCCTCCTCTACCATTCCTCTCGGAGAACCACTCTGGATATCCTACAATCTGCCAACATGAGTTCTTCTCATGACCAGCTCTCCCACAGTTGGAACAGAGTCGATCACGTCCTCTGTTTCCACCGAAACTTTGACCCCCAAAATTACTTTCTTCACGAGAATCACGTCGAGCTGTATTTGCATCACCACTCCCTTGTTCACGACGAGCTAGAAATCCAACAGCTTCATGTTGTTGTTCACATACCTTTGCTGAATTCAGCCTGTCTTCTTCTCGAATCACTTTGTTGTATACTTTCCCGAGATCAGGCAACACATCAGCCTCGATAATTGCACTCACCACATGTCCGAATCTCGACTCGTCGAGACCCATCACGAACTGATGAACTCTTTCATCTTCTCTCTCCTTCTCATATGCTGCTGCCGCAGAACACGTACAAGCCGGTGGTGGCCTATACGTTTGCAGCTCCTCCCACATCTTGGCAAGCCGTCCATAGTAATCAATCACCGCTTGCCCTTCTTGTCTACATGAAGCTAACTTAGCCATTAGTTGATGCACACGTACTTTATTCCCAACTGAGAAATGTTCTCGCAAATTGTCCCACAACTTGTGAGCATCGGTGATAAACGTCACCGTTGATCTAACACGTGGCTCGATCGATGTTCGCAGCCACCCAACGATCATGGAGTTCACACTAAGCCAAGATTCCAAATCAGCATGACCCTCCGATGGTTTCGGCAAAGACCCGTCAATGAATCCAGTCTTCCTCTTGGCTTGAAGTGCGTTCAACATCTCCGTAGCCCACTCATTGTAGTTATCTCCTTTCAGCTGCACCGATGTGATCAACGCCCCTGAGTTGTCGGACGCGAACACAAAGTAAGGGGTTACGGCTACCGCTTTCTCTACAGACCCACTGGTCGCAACAGTTTTCTTATCATCTTCCTCCATCTCACCGAACAAGAGAAAGAAACAATGAACAAAGAAAAGAAACTAAGATAATTAAAAGAATCAGAAACTCAAATCGTTTAGAAAGATCGATGCTCTGATACCGTGTAAAGAAAGAATAGAATAATTTGTGTGTATTCATCGAGGTTTGTACAAGGTATTTATACAACTTTGGTAAACCCTAAGACAAAGATTGCTGACCGAGCACCTACACAAGTCGGCTAACTATCGAGGCTTTGTATACATCGGCCCAATAGAGTCCCATCCTCATACCCATTCCACGTCAGCCTCCTCAACCCCGTCCCGTCCACTTTGACAACGTACAAATCCCCATACGGCTGAAACTGATTCGGAATCGCCACCGGCTCCGCCGTTATCCCACAGAGGTTCGCCGTGAAAACTGTCCAATCACCATCCTTATTGAAACTAACGTGATTAACTCTCTCCCTCGCCGCTTCCTCCGAACCTTCCAGTCCCGCANACTTGTGAGCATCGGTGATAAACGTCACCGTTGATCTAACACGTGGCTCGATCGATGTTCGCAGCCACCCAACGATCATGGAGTTCACACTAAGCCAAGATTCCAAATCAGCATGACCCTCCGATGGTTTCGGCAAAGACCCGTCAATGAATCCAGTCTTCCTCTTGGCTTGAAGTGCGTTCAACATCTCCGTAGCCCACTCATTGTAGTTATCTCCTTTCAGCTGCACCGATGTGATCAACGCCCCTGAGTTGTCGGACGCGAACACAAAGTAAGGGGTTACGGCTACCGCTTTCTCTACAGACCCACTGGTCGCAACAGTTTTCTTATCATCTTCCTCCATCTCACCGAACAAGAGAAAGAAACAATGAACAAAGAAAAGAAACTAAGATAATTAAAAGAATCAGAAACTCAAATCGTTTAGAAAGATCGATGCTCTGATACCGTGTAAAGAAAGAATAGAATAATTTGTGTGTATTCATCGAGGTTTGTACAAGGTATTTATACAACTTTGGTAAACCCTAAGACAAAGATTGCTGACCGAGCACCTACACAAGTCGGCTAACTATCGAGGCTTTGTATACATCGGCCCAATAGAGTCCCATCCTCATACCCATTCCACGTCAGCCTCCTCAACCCCGTCCCGTCCACTTTGACAACGTACAAATCCCCATACGGCTGAAACTGATTCGGAATCGCCACCGGCTCCGCCGTTATCCCACAGAGGTTCGCCGTGAAAACTGTCCAATCACCATCCTTATTGAAACTAACGTGATTAACTCTCTCCCTCGCCGCTTCCTCCGAACCTTCCAGTCCCGCAATTTGAATCCTCCTCAAACCAGAACCGTCAGGTCTCACCACGTAAGCACCGAACGCAGCGGTGTTCTCTGGATTGTGCCGGTTAGATGAAAATCCGATGAGATCTCCTTTCGGAGACCAGCAAGGCATAGTATCGATCCATGGCCCTTCCGTTAACCGTCGTATCCCACCGCCGTTAGATTCTCCGTTAACGGCGTCTAGAATGTAGAGATTCTTATGACCTGATCTACCAGATCGGAACACGACTGATTTGCCATCGGGAGAGCAAGAAGGGAAAGCGTTGTTCCCAGTGTTATCGAGTGTGAGAATCTTCACATCACATGGAAGCTCTTCTTTATCGGCGGTGAGGTCTGAGGGATCGAACTTAATTCGAGCTATCTGAACCGCCACACTCGCCGGACTGAAGATTGGACCGAGAGATGTGTAGATTACATGACGCTCCGTTGGACTCCATGAATTGTAGAAAGCTGTACGGTCTTTGATCAACGTCCATCGTTTTGACCCGTCGGATTTCGCGACTTTGATACCACCGTTGATGTCGAAATCGGAGTTTAAAGCTATTAGATCGCCGTTAGGGGATGGTGCTGGAAACGATCCGTTTAAGCTGAGTGTTTTGATTGGTGATACGATGGATTCTATGTTCGGAACTATTGATTCGCCCTGAGTTGACTCGCCGCCTCTGAACCGGTGGTAGCCGAGGAACTCGGAATCGGCAGATACGAAGGGGTTGTAATGGTGGAAACTCGGATTGAGTGGCTCAGTCACTGGCTGAAACGTTTTGTGTTCAAGGTCATAAATCTCGATGTGACGGTAGGTGACGCCGCGGCGGCGGGTTGCGACGGCGATTCGTTTCCCGTCGTTGAAAGCTGCAGGTGTGAAGCAGTGGAGTCCAGATGGAGTGACTCGGGTCGGTACGATCGGGAAATCGGGATTTTTCTGGAAATTCTCCGGAATATGCTCCACCAACCGTCGTCTGCTTGGTGGTGGAAGAAAACAGTTGAATCGCCGGACCAAGTCGGCCATCCGCCACGCTCGCAAATCACCACTCTTGTCTCCGGTTCAGATGCTTTGCAGACAACGATATCAGTGTTGATCTCGTGAAACTCACCTCCCCAAGATCGAGATCCATATGACGCGACGGCTAAGAGTTCACCCGATTGAGAAACCGCCGGGCTAAAATCGGCGACTTCTGGTGGAGTGACACGTGTAACCTCTCTCTTCTCGTCGTTGAGTTCCACGGCATAAAGCGCAGACCAATTCTTGAAATGACGATCAGGTTGGTCGTGAGCTGAGATGAAATAGAGTCTGTTGGATTGAGTAACGATGGGACGGTCGTGGAAGTAGCTATCCGGAGCTCCGGGAAGCTGCTCGGGTTCAGAATTTCCGGGTCGGGTTCTGTAAATTCTAGCGGATCCGTTTCGCTCCGAAACAAAGACGACGTCATCGCCGCTGGTGAATTGAGCGTTGAAATTAACGGAAACCCCGTCTGTTAAACGGCGTTCGAGGGAGGTGGCGATGTGGAGAGAGAAGACGTCGAAGCCGTAGTGAGTTCGACCAACGGTAGTGAAAATGATGGTGCCTTTAGGTGTTTCCATCGCGGTGTATTTGAATGATCTTGGTGGTGGTAAGCGATTGGATTATTTATAGAGTGGGTTGATTGATGATCTGGCGAAAGTGTTCTGACTATTTGACTGAGTGTGAAGTGTGAACGGAACAAAACTGATACGTACGGACGTGCGTGTGTAATGACGTTGCAGTCTTCATTATCCTCGAGTTAAATTACGAGGATAATCGACGCAGACGAGATTCATGTACATGTAATAGAATGTGAGATTTTGACCCAAAAACAAGTAATAGAATGTGAGAAAATTGGTTTTGTACTACTACAGTGGATTTGACCAAAGACAAAGAGCTAAACAATAGTAAGATTTTTTATTCGCTTATGTAATGATTTCATAAAAAATTTGGTATTGTAATTTGTAGTTATGCAAAAAAGATCATTCTGTTTTCCAAAGATTATCAACCACCAATACCATACTTAAAAGTTAAAAAACACACGAGGTTGTGACTTGATATAAAATAAATATATCAAAAAATTGCAGTCGTGCACCATATGTATATCTGTTCTAGTCTTCACCTACCACATATTGGATAACCAACAACAATACAACAAACATCAAGCAAAACAAGGACTGGGTTATCATCCGGCGACCAGTAGAGTATTTTCAGGCGAGATGTTTGCCGGGATATACTTCACAAGCTTTGAATCTAACCCGTGTTTTTTAACCCACTGCATCCTCCCCGCATCAATTATCTGTTTGCATTTAAAACCTAAAACAGCTCTTTCCATGGGTTTTGTATTCTTCACAACTTCCTCCACGCTGCTCAATGAATCATCTTTCACTTCTCCTTCTTCTTCCTCCTTTGCACTACAGCATCAGAAGAACAATTAAAATGAAATTACTTATCTCAAGTAAACTTCTTTATGATCTTTTAAGTCCAAGAAATATTACTTTGACACAAGAAGGTCATCAATGTCGTCAACACCAGGAAGATTGGAACCGTGATCATCATCAACAGCCCAGCTAGTGAACGAAGTCATAATATGGAACTCGTCCTTGGAAATCCCCAGGCTAAGGATATATTCTTTGTCTGCGAGACACATGACCATATTCTTGTTTAATTGAGAAGTTCTATAATACTCTGATAGATCAAAGACGAAGTAGTGACTGAGTTTACTTACTTATGTAGCTTTTCCATTGGCAAAGATGATGGCAACAAGTCGCAATAGCGAGACCTCTAAGTACCGGGCTTTCACCATCTTGTCTCGATAAACAACATCTTAAGCTCAAATCTATTATCCAGGCATCAAAATGTACATCAATCAGCAAAAACAGATACTCATTATGAAGTGGAAATCCAAAAGTGTAGGAGTAAAGACATGAGAGTAGTGACCTGTTGCAGGACCACAAAGATGTTTCCCAACAGCCACATAAGGAACACCATGTAAAGATTCAACTGCGTTAAGGTCCAAATCCTCGACTGAAAACACAAAAGATTTTATTTTTTGATCAATACTACATAACCCGGAACAAGTATACAAGAAAATGTACTAGATTTAACTTACTATCGATTCTCATACGCTCTAATACTAAGTTCTCCTTTTGCCTCAATGACCGATCAGCCTAGAAGCAGTAAAACAAATGTGGATTGAAAATATACGCAAAACTACTGAAAAGAAAGGAATGAACACAAACAAAGCAAGCTTAACCAACCTTGAGCTTATAAGATTTCCTCTCAACTAGATACACCTTATTGATCCCATAGCAATCTGCTAGCATCTGTGTTAAGTATCCTCTCCCAGCGCCAAATTCAACAACCGCAGACACACTATTATCCTCTTTCTCATCGACATCGCTTTCGCAACATTCCACATTTTCATTGCACCTCTTCAATACACCAAAATTTTCCAAGTTACCAAGAATCGAACCTTGCTGCAAAACGTGCTTCTCTTGAAACGGTATCTTCCTGCCAAACAAATCACAGAAACTATCAGTAAAACAGAAACCTTCTCATCTCACTAACCAAACCCCAACAACAACGAAAGCTCCAAACTATTCTAACCATTTACCTATCTATCTCCTTATTAAACCATATGTTACAAGCTTCAGGTGACAGATACGAATCTTCAATATCTTTACAAATACCGCCATGAACATCATCAATTTTCTTAATTAGCTGAAGAAACTTAGAAACACTCATACTATATAGCAGATCCCTCTTCATCTCTGAAGTAACAACAGAACAAGATTCCATCTTCTTATCTCCTTCTTCATCTTCTTCTCCGGCATTAATACCCTTCTGATAAAACCTTTGACCAGACAAAGCTATGGTCTGTTTAAGTAAAGGGCATCTCTTGACATGCCCTTCGAGATTCTCCTGCAACACAGAGCTACAAATTTCGAATCAAACAGTTTGTTAGAAAACAGCAAGATAAATAGCAAATTTAAAACCTTCGTGAAAAAAAGAAAAAAACTTTGACTTACTGAGAAGGATCGATAGGGCATGGAATCCATTCACCTTCCAATCTCTGACTATGGTTCCCACAAAACCTGTTTAGCAAAAAAATCAGCTCTGTTCACTAATTTTGAAAGAAAAAAACGAAACTTTAAACTTCTTCGAAAAATCAAAACTCACATAGAACTCTCGATTGGAGAATTCGCGCATGATCTCTTCTTCTTCGGAAGCCAGAAACTGCATCGATTGCTACTACGTTTCGCCTCCATTCTCAGCGAGCGAGCGAGAGAGAGAGAGAGAGAGAGAGAAAGAGCAAAAGAGAGAGAGACAAAGGTCTCCAACGGGCCCTAAAGTGAGCTTCGTTTGTAGCCCATTAACGGCCCATTAAGTTTTTTAAAAAAAGATGTAAACCACCGGTCTCTTAGAAAGAAGAACACGTGGCATCTGGAAAACAAGAAGCATGTTTCTTCTCCTCCTTTCATACTCTTTACATTTTCTTCCGCCGGAAAAAACTTAAATCACACAGAACACGCGAAGACGACGACGAAGAAGAAGAAGAAGAAGAAGAAGAAGAAGAAGATGTCTGCGACGGCGATTTTTTCTCTCACGAACTCCAAAGCCGTCTTCAACGGATTCGATAACCGGACATTTCGTTGCCGGAACGCCGTAGCTGCTAAACCAAGTTCGAGATGTTTTCCTTCTCCGATGAAGCCTTCGTCTCTTGCTTCTAGATTCTCTCCTTTGATTTTAACCAATAGATCCTTTAAAACTTCAGTATTCAAGAGATTTGATACTCTCATGGAATGGCAAGAATGCAAGTAAGCGAGCTTCTAACTCCTCTGCTCTCCGACTTGAGCAATTTGGCTAGATTTACAATATAATACTTTCCTTTGTAGAACTGATTGGTCTGGAGATATAAAGTTGAATACTTTTTTTTCAACGGTAGCTTTAGATAGTCAAATTTTGATGCTTTTCACTGTTTATATGTCAATGAAGGTTTTATAAACCTTTTTTGTATCTCTGGAAAATTGCAGAGTTAAGATGAAGGTTGAAGTGCCCGTATCAGTTGCTTATGGACTCTACTCGGAGCGTGAATCAATTCCTAGATGGATGACATTCATTTCTTCCGTTAAGGTGGTTTGACTTTGTTTGTTTGTTCATATGGTCATGACTGTTTCTGTTGGCTTTTTGGATTTGTTTTTTGATGTTCCGGATTTAGTTCTTCAGATATTGAAGGACAAGCCTGATTTATCTCGATGGACGTTGAAATATAAAGCATTTGGTCAGAATCTTGAGTACGCTTGGCTTGCTAAGAACTTGCAGGCAAGTATCATGAACTGTTTATAATTAAAGTAGCTCCACTCACTATCTAGAACATGTTAATCGGCTTTGATGCTCTATAATTTGGATTTCACATGATTTTTTTCTTGATTCTGTTTTATGCAGCCTCTCCCGAACCAGAAAATACACTGGATTTCTCTAGAAGGCCTTCCTAACAAGTTAACAGAACTGAAACGAATCAGTGATTCTGAATCTCCATCTATTGANTCTCTTGAACCAACCTTGATGTAGAGGTCTTACTTTTTTTTTTTACAGGGGGACTGTCCGCTTTTTCCCGCTAGGACCTTCATCATGTGATGTAGAAGTGAGATTTCATTGTTGTTAGCATCATCGGTTTTTTGAGTTCCCAATGATTATTTAACCAATTTCGTCTCTGAGTTCTTCTTTGCTTTGTTTGCAGCTAACCTTTGCATATGAAGTTCCGCTGCTACTTATTCCATTTGCAGCGGTAAGCAAGCATTCTTTATTCAATGATTTAGAGAGTGAATATCATGTCTTCTGGTAACATTTACCTCTAATGTTTTACAATGCATCTTTGCTTTCTTCAGGCGCTTCAACCGCTAATGCAAGGATTGATAAAGAATAGTTTGGAGCAATTTGCAGAGATAGCAAAAAGCACAAAGACCACTTAGTTAAGACATCACAACACAACACTACCCCACTGTTCTTACAGGAGTTTGCACAGAGAAACCTCATATAGATTTTTTATAGTGTGCATTTCATACATTTTACTCCTCGTCTAAATTTCTGAGTTTATTATATCTATGTTGTCAGGAAAATAAACATGCAGCATTCTTATGTATCATTGTATATGAAAGAAATGAAGTAAATTTGATAAAATATAGGATCAAGTTTCATCCTTTTTTATAATATATAAACATACGTTTCTAACTAATTCCAATGTGAGGTTCTCTTATTCAGTCTATCCAAATTTTCACTTATGTTGTAACTTGTAACCAGTTAAGACCATCAAAGATTTTGCCTTATTTTACACAGAGGGTTCTCCATCCATATGATGATATTAATATTTCATATTTATGAATATGAATGCCTAAGTTTGATGTTTTTCTTTTTGTTTCATATGCCAATTCAGTTTTATCATATCAAAACAATAATTAGTTAGATATCCGCCCTATTTGTTAAATTTAATAATAATAATTTATATATAAATTGTCGATTATCTACTTAACTATTTTTTACTTATGTAAACAATGATATTTACGATAATACAAAAACAAGATGTTGTTTTTAATTCTAAATTTATAATATCAAAACTAGATAGATACCCATGTTGTACAACAGGGAAAAATGTTCGCATTAACTTTATTGTAATTTGTTAACTATAAAACAATAATAGAAATTTATTTGATTTTAATCTATACATTTTATAATTTACTACATTTGATTTATTTAGTTTTATATTGTGATTTCAATCTGTCTTTAGTACATAATACAATGTTCAAATCAATAAATCATATAAATTTGGTAAAATTCTAAAAAATTAAACGAACCCTGTATTGAACCGGTCGGGCTTAGAAATCTCGATTTCTCCATGTTATACTATCTAGAGTAAATCAAATAAAACTTCTACTATTATTTTATAACTAACAAATTACTGTAAACTTTATGCAAACATTTATCCGTGCTATACATCATGGGTAACTATCTAGTATATGAGTTATTATTAAAAACTTAAAAGATGAAAGAACACCAAAAAATTACTATAGAAAAATAAAAAGAATGGTTCAAAAGGAGTAGTAGAACTTGAGACATGGGGTCAACTCACTAAAAACAAACCAAATTTGCAATTGTATAATACATATGCAAGCCTAAATTAAAAAATTCATAAATTATATGGGGTCAGTTGATCCCCCTCCTTATTCACTAACTCAGCACCAACCTATAATCATTTCTATATGTAAACTCCATTTTAGAGAAATACCTTTCCAACCTATCCCAAAATAGAAATCTCCATTTTTATATCCATGTTATAAGAGACTTTTAATTCATTTTTCATTAAATTATACATCTATAATTAGTCCCTTAAATTTTATATATATTCAAAATTTATACCCAAATAAAGTTAGTTATTATTTCTGTCATACTTAAACTTATAAATAATATGGAAACAAAAATGTTTAGCAATTCTTAAGCAAAATTTAAGCAAGTGTTTTGCAATTTTTCACACTTACTAATATTTTCAGATTTGCTTTTTCTTTACACATAGTTATGGGTTTGGTGTGTGGCATGTATCATTTTTATCTTTGCATTTTTTTCAATTAAACTATAGTTAGATCCTATTGTATGCGATCTAACCATTGGAGATGCTCTAAGAGTCTTCCTCTTTCTTTATGATTTGAAATATCGAAACCTTCCCTTCCACTTAGCGTATTCCATACTTGGTAATAATTTTCGATTTCCTTCTCCTCGTCTTCTACGTTTCTCTTCGTCGTGACGATTAAAGTGATAGTTCATCTTTTCTTATTCTTTTTCATAACTAGAATCATCGGCCCTGATTGGGGAAGGCTTTTAAGACTTTATTAGTGTTTAATGAGATTTTTGACTGGTCATATAACTACTCAATATAAAAAACATTCAAAACAATTAAAAATCAATTACCAAAAACAAAAGAAAAACAGAATTTTCAAAAAAAATTACATATTTTGTTGATACATTTTAAAAAATTTAATTTATCATTAATAAACTTTATTTTTGTTACTAAATTGTTATGAATTATATTTTGACATAATTTATATTTATTATTAATAAAAATTAAAATAAAATAACAGTTACAACTTTAAAAGTTGTTGGTAAATAATCAGATTTTAACAGTAAAAGTTTTTACAGTCAAAATATCTACAGCCAAATTCTTTATAAAGTTTCTACATCCACAAGTAACAGCCGTTACCAATCAGAGTCATCATTCAACGTAGATTTGTTTAACAATGTCGCACTCCTCTGTCAGATATCACTCAAGAAATCTCATAAAGTTCTTCTGCACTCAGCACGCCAAAAGCTTCATAGCGGTTTATGCTACTACAACGAAAAACCAAACTCTGGATTTGGTTCGTAGCAGGTTTTGTCTTTCTCTTTACCCTTTTCCTAATCTTTTTTATATAAACCAATATAAGTTTTTTTGGTTAGTTATTAAATTAATCAAAATATAATTGACATTTTTTGTAATACGCCTTATAGTAAAGTTAAACTTCTAACATCATTTGCTTAAATAAGTATATAAATGATGAACAAAATTCTAATAAAAGAAACAAAAGAAATTAAAAATGACGTTTTTACCTATTATAAAAAATATTAAAATATTGTTAAGTTAAAGACTAATTGCAATGTCGTGTAATTTAATTTTTAACAAAACATGTCATATTTTATAAAGTGTCTTCTCAATTAATACTTAATAGTAGGGAGGATTACTATATCTAGCGATACTAACAAAGTGATGGTATTAGTTTCGATTATCTTTCAATTGTCAATATCTCCATATACCAAGTACTGATATTAAAATTTGTGTATTTTAATAATTTTATTTCGCAAAACAGCTGCAACTATAACATTGCACAAACTGTGAATCTAGCTGTAAAATTGTTCCGAAGATTGAACAGTTGTCGACATGAAACAATACTATTATTTTGCACACGAAATAGAAACTTCACAATCTTTTAAATAATGGAATGTATGAGCACATGAATTCAAAAAAAAGTCAAAACCTTTTTAGTGGCCAACGATGTCCCGATGTCTAAATTGGAGCATTATTCAATAGTATCATATATGCATTTTTTCCAAAAAATCAGGGCTTTGTCATGAACACGATGAAATAACACTTAACATAATGCATGCATTTTGAGCTGTCTTAGATAATACAGATAAGCTTATCATAAGCATTATGTCCGAATCATTAATAAGATTTACAAACATATATATACTTATATTCTTGCTTGGCGTTATTTAATAATTAATATCATCATATATATGCAACCAAACAAACCAAACCAAACCCTAAACCAAAATGTTAAAATTGTATCGTGATCCGATTCTATGTCTATCACTACATGCATTGATTCTCATCACATTTTCTCAATTCTCCTATGAAAGTGAAGCAAGACTACATCATCACAAAGACAAAGACATTCCCCACCCAATACAAGAGCTAGTGTCTCAGCCTCCTCTCTCTCCAAACCCTAACGACCCATCACAATCTCCATCTCCGTCCCAAGACTCCGACCACGAAGTAGTCTACAACGTCAGGCACTATGGTGCGGTTGGAAACGGTGTCACTGACGACACAGAACCGTTCAAGAAAGCTTGGGATTCAGCTTGTAGCAACAACAACAACAACACTGTCTCGGTCTTGCTTGTGCCTTACGGTTTCACTTTCATGATCCATTCCACTATTTTCACTGGTCCTTGTCGCTCTTACCAATACTTCCAAGTAAATCAATTTCAAATTAATTAATCTTTATTTCTACATGAGTATCAAACTTTTATTAAATAATTTGAGTCTAATAGTTGTAAGTTCTGTTGATTAATTTCATTCTCAAATTAAATAAGGTTGATGGGACCATCGTGCCACGGGATGGACCAAATTCGTGGCCGAGCGGTTTAAACAAAAGACAATGGCTCGTCTTTTATAGAGTTAACGGAATGGCTCTAAAAGGTGTGGGAGTTATCGACGGCCGTGGACAAACTTGGTGGGATCTTCCCTGCAAACCTCATCGGGTAAATAACAATATATAAATATATAATACTAAATGTACATTTACACTAACCATAACAGAAATTATTAGGAATATATATTATGACATGTGAATCTTAATATGTTCAAACAGAATGTCAACAAAACTGCACATGCTGGTCCATGCGAAAGCCCCGCGGGAAGTAAAATCAAATATTTGAAAAATTATGTTTTTCTTAAATTTAGTACATTAATTGTAATGTTGAAAAATGTTTACATGTTTTTGGCGTGGTCAGGCTTTGAGGTTCTTTATGAGCTCGAATCTATTTGTGGAAAGTCTGAGTATAAAGAACAGCCCACAGGTTCACCTCAAATTTGACGAATGCCATGTAGTTCATATCAACCTCCTTCGAATCATATCTCCGTCTTCTAGTCCCAACACTGACGGCATTCACATTGAGAACTCCAACTCTGTTGAGATTTACAACTCTGTTATCTCCAACGGTATACATCTAGTATGCACGTCTTATGTCTATAAACTTCATTTTGAATGTACTTAAAGTGTAAGCAAACTCAAGATTCTTCATTTCTTGGCTAGGAGATGACTGTGTCTCGATAGGATCTGGATCATACGATATCGATGTACGAAACCTCACTTGTGGACCAGGCGGGCATGGAATTAGGTAAAAACTACTCGTGATGTGTAATTTAGTTTTTAACATTTCATAATAATTTAGTTAATGTAATGATATACTCTGCAGCATTGGAAGTTTGGGCGATAATAACTCACGGGCATGCGTCTCCAACGTTACGGTTAGAGACTCTGTCATAAAATTTTCGGACAACGGAGTACGGATCAAGACATGGCAAGGTGGATCCGGGTCGGTTTCAGGTGTAACGTTTGACAATATTCATATGGATACTGTCCGAAATCCGATAATCATAGATCAATACTATTGCACGGCTAAAAGTTGTGCTAACAAAACATCTGCGGTTTATGTGAATGATATAGTATATCAAAGTATAAAAGGCACATACGATATTCGTAGTCCCCCTATGCATTTTGGATGTAGCAACAATGTCCCGTGCACAAACTTAACACTTTCGGATATTGAATTGTTACCTTCAAAAGGAGAGACTGATGTGGATCCCTTCTGTTGGAATGCGTATGGGATAACAGATGAGGTCTCTGTACCTTCAATCTCGTGTCTCAAATCGAATCCGTCGACGTCTTTGTTAGGTGGTCTTTCAGGGAAATGTGGATCACCATGACCTGATTTGTGGAAAAATAATGGAAAGAGCTATTATTTTCTCTTTTTTCTTTAATGGTATAATATATATAAATAGAAAGTAGACAGAACATTACAACTTTGGCAGTTGTTTAACTCTTTCATTTTTGGGTGTGTCGCAATCTATCAGAATATCCATTAAAAGTTCAAAATAGTGTGAGTTATGAGAAGTCAATTAACCTATTATAACTAAAACTTTAATAGGCTATATTGATATTGTGAAACGATACCATTTTGAGTAACCTAAAACGATACCATTTTGAGCAATTCTCCTCTTATGAAAACAGATATAAAGACACTGTGTTTTGGTGACAATATAAAGATTTTTTCTTCAGTTAGTTTTACTTAAACGTACAAAATAAAGCTTTAATAAGCTATTTCATGTTAATTTCATTTTCTATATTTTTATATATCTAGCTAAATAAACTCATTTGAGTTGAACCCTACTAGCTTTGGAGTCTCCCAAGACTGTTTTTTGTTTTTGTTTTCTTGGTTGGTTCAACAACCAACCAAGAATATATATTAATAGAGAAAGATTAATGAATAAAAAACATGGTTCAAAAAAGAAGACGAAGCAAATCTGGCCAAATGCCAATCATATACGTTTTTTTCCTGCGTAAAATTCAAGTTTTTATATCTTCAGAAATATACAAAGCAAGAACAAGCATTTTCTTCACCCTAGATGTAGATGGTCAATATAGAATCACATTTTGCAAGTTGGGGATTTGACCAAAATCCAACGGCCAGTATCATAGAGTAAGCATCATAATCTGATACGTTAGATCGATTTTTCTAGATGAAAAGTAAAGGCATAGACGCATAGTCAATAATCAAGTTCCACAGTCTTCTCTAGACCCCAAAAACAAAACAAAAAATGCAATTACAGAGCAAATGGTGGTGACTATTAAAGTGTTAAAGTACTACTTATTTATTGACTAAGAGGAATAATTCCTTTTTACTTTCTTGCCCCGCTAATCACGTTTTCCACAATGAACATAAATTATGGAGTATTGAATAAACTACCTGACTGTTTGACAAAAAAAGTTTTAAAAAAATTAACTGACTATAATATTACTAGTATATAATATACTCTAATTGACATGTGTGATTAACCTGTTTTTAGTAACAATTTCATTACTTTATTTAAATTCTTTGGTCATTCTTTATTTGTTTTCACTAAATTATCCTACTATATTAATTGAGAAGTACAAATATGAAACTAACTTTAAAATGTGTAAAAAATTACATTCAATTGTCAGTAGAAAAATTTAAATAAGTTTAGTTAATTAATTAAATAAAGATAATTAATTAAAAATAAAAAACGTTGACAGATCAAATATATAAAAATCTACAAAAATAAAAAATTATATTTTCTCTTTCTAATAAATTATAGATGAAAATTACTAAATATATTATTGAAAATCTAAACCAATCAGAATTTCAAAAACTAAGATTTTATATCCAAGTACACAGTATAATTATTTTTAATAACTAAATTTCAAAAATTTTGTTAAGATTTAAAATTATAATTCTCCTATTATCTTTATTTTTTTTATTTACAAATTGTTTGGAATTTTCATATAACACTTATGATTAGTAAAATACAGAATTTTTTTTCTGCATATGTTGTGATTTGAATTATTCAATCTTACAAAAAATGGTCCACTTACTCAATTTTAAGGGTCCACTTACTCAATTTTATTTACAATATTTTCTTTTATTTACAAACGAAGATATATTACTCAATCTTAAAAAAATGTGTGTTTTAATTTTCACATTGGCTTGTCGGTAAACCTAAATTTATATAGATGATAAATTAATAATTTTTATTTGTTCACAATTATAATATTAAAACTACTACTTCATATTTTACAAAATAATGATGCAAATACAACAAACAAACAATATAAAACTGTAATACACGTCAAAAAATAAAATATTATAATATCTTAAAATAATTAGTATTCAAAAAACTAATAAATTTACAGAACAATTAAAATAAATATTATCTCAAACAAAATAACTTTTAAATGTTGAGCACGAGATATCTCCTCGTTATTAAGTATTCACAGAGTTAGATATGATTTAAAAGTTAAATATTTAAATCCTCATAATATGAATGAACTTTGTGATATTGAAATCTAAACTTTTAATTTTATTTTATTTTGAATAAAAATAAAACAAAATAGATGGTGAAGTCAATGAGAATTTTCAGTTTCCATATCGGACTATTCAAAATCAATTAAAATTCAAATACCAAATAGTAAAAAGAAAAAAAAATACAAAAATACCAAAAAAAAATAAAGGTTTGAAGGGGTAATTTAGTCTTTTACTTAAAACTCTATCACCTAATAATATAGGGAAAATGGCTAATTCACCCCTGAACTTAATTGTTTTATCGTATTCATACACAGATCTTTGGAGTGTGCCTAAAACTATATGAACTTAACTAAAATTTGAATTTTCCACATGAACTATCGAAATCAAGCCAAAACCATCAAATCGAGTAACGATGTTACTGTTCTGTTAATCTATGATGACGGGATGCCATACTGGACCCTTAAACGACGTCGTTCTATTGTTTTAAGAAAAAAAAAATCAATTTGTTCAAAATAGGCAGTTGAACCCCCGACCTCTAATACTCACAGACCAAACATAAAACCAGCTGAACTACCGTAACTTTTCGTTAAATATGAAATGGATAAAAAATATATCTAAGACAACGCATAAATTATAAAAGAAAAGGAAACCCTTTTCTCTGCTTTTGTTTTCTCTTCTCCGATAACATTACGACTATGACTGTTGATTTTTCATGGATTGGATCAAGAATTGGGATTTTTTTGTTAGTTTAGATCAAAATTGATTAAAATCATGTATAAAATCCGATCCTTAATACCTGAACTTGATTTATAAAAAAAAAAAAAGAAATTGTAACTGAAATTGAATTGGGTGATAAATATCTCAGCTCTTGACATCCTAATTTGAAATTAACCTCAGCAGTTGATATATGACATCCTAATTTTAAATTAAGAAAACTTAATCGTCATAAATATCCCAATTGTTGAAGACG
>NC_025697.1:22789195-22803200 GCF_000633955.1 Camelina sativa | reverse complement strand
GGGGGGGGGGGGGGGGGGGGAGGAGAAGAAAGGATAAGCTTTTATTTTTCTCAGTTTGTTAACTTGCATCGTATAAGTATATATACGTTTGTAATTGTACTATTCGTTACGTGTATAGTTCAGCTGCTAAATCGCTTGCTCACGTGCGTTAGAGTTCTATGGTTCGATCCTTGAGTTTTTGAAATTTATTTTACTTCAGTTTTTTTCTTAAAACAATAAAACAACAGTCGTTTAAGGGTCTAAAGTGGCATCGAGTCATCATATATTAATGGAACAGTAACACCGTTACTCAATTTGATGATTTTGGCTTGATTTCGATAGTTATGTGGAAAATTCAAATTTTCGTTAAGTTAATGTAGTTTTAGGCACACTCCAAAGATCTGTGTATTAATACGATAAAACAACTAAGTTCACGGGGGGAATTAGCCATTTTCCCTAATAATATATTACACTAGATGAGGATCCGCCCGATGTGCGGGTTTATAGTTTTCTAAATTAAATTAAATTTAACAAAAATATATTAAAATTTGTTGTATGTTATTTATTTTATAATATACTGATTTATATCCACTTATAAATATTTTATGTATGTTACTACTAAAATTATATTGTTTTTACACCTAAATATACTCTATGTTACAAATAATTCTTTATCACCACCTAGAAAATGTCTATATAAACACATTAAGCCAACTATTTTACTTTCACTTCTGCATATTTTTTTAATTACTAAACTTGTTGGCTCAAAAAACATTTTGAATAAAAAATCTATTACATAATATACTAATCAATGATATATCATCACAATAATATATGATCGCCATAGAAAAAACCTCGGCTCCGCCATCATCCCTTATAGAGAGAACCTTGCGTTCAACCTCCTCCACCATGGAGAGAACGTTGTCTCCGCCTTTCTCCCTTGGGAAGATAGCATTGCGTCCAACCTCCTCCACCTTCCTCTCTTAGGTAAATAACCTTGTGTTCAACCTTCTCCACTATAAATAAAACCTCGGCTCTGCCCTTTTCCTTTGTGGAGATAAAATGTTCTCGTCTTTTTACTATCTCAAAATGGCTTGCCACGACAACCAATGAAAGTAAAAACCTTTTTCTAACGTCATAAAATCTTTTGATAGTAACTACTGTTAAATTTTCGAATGTATTCGTGGAAATGTCTTTGACATACCATGATGTAGCATCTGTCTCTGTAACGCCTCAACTGCCACCTTACTTAGTGAGCCCATATCCATTCTCAGTCCATGGGCCCATCTTCCTAAGTGGGCCCTACATCTATTCCCGACTCGTAGACCCACCCATATTCGATGGTCGGTTTGTTACATCTGGGAGGCTTTTAAAACTTGTTTACCAACCTTACAAATCAACAAATGATATTTTTCTGTGTTTTGTCTTCACTCTCACAGTTCCGACAATCACTTCCAGGAAGGTCACCCATCATGAAGTTCTCTCAAGACCTTTGACCAAAAAAATAAGTGCATTTTGGTGACGTATGTGGCCAAATCAATTCTTTTAAACATTTTCGCAAACCAGGGTGTGAGAGTCTTTGAGCTCATATGGATCTATCAACAATGATTTATGTTTTTTTCAATCTATCTATCTATGTTTGTTGTACGCTTGTGTTTGATTAACCTATTTTATTTATTCATTAGGTTGATGAGCTTGTACTCGTTATTTTCCTTTGAGATTGAATGAATAATGTTAACAATTATGTTTGTGAAAAAAAAGGATTTATGACCAACCAATCAAGGTTAATAAATTAGAAAAAAATTAATTTGGCATACTTAAAGAAACAATAGAAAATTATAAGCATGGTAATATATGAATCCCAAATATAAAATGAAAATATAAACTAAATTTAAAAAATCTAAAAATACTACACTAAATTTGAAAATACAGTATTAGGAAAAAAAAGATGCATATATCAATATTTTTTTGGTCAACATATTAATCTTACTTATTCCCAACTGAAAAAAAGAAAGTACGAGAAAATTTTGGTTTAAAAAAATATGGAAAATTTACTTTCCCATTAAAAAAAAATCCCAATTAAACAAAGCTTTAAAAAGATTGTATTATTTTTAATAAATTCTGTAATTTTTGATAATTATCTTTTTACATTATTAATTTATTTTAAAACAAAATATTTTATTTTTGTTGTAATCAAATTCTTTCTATTAAATGTTAACTTTTACCCATGTTAAAATTTTAAATTAATAACTTAACAGATGTCAAAATCTTCTTAATAGGCCTCGTGACTAACTTTCAAAACCCAACTTTATATAATAAAATTATCATCTCACAACAAACATTTCTCCTCGAAACCCTTAAAAATTCCCCCAAATAAAAATAAAAAGAAACAAAAACCAAATCTTTCTTCTCTTCTTCTTCTTCTTCCTCTTTACCATACTCTTCCTCCTTCCCCACATTATCATGGCGATAATGAACAAAGAAGAGAAAAAGACAGAGAACAAGAGGATCAACGAGATCGATGACTCACACGAAAACGAAGAGTTGGAGAACAAGAAGATGGATATGTTCTTTAGTCTGATCAAAAACTATCGAGAGGCCAAGAAACGAAGACGACAAGAGTTAACTCAAGATTCCGGCGACGTTGCTTCGATTCCGGCCAAGAGATCCGACTCCGGCATTGTTCCTGTTTTTCGTCCCGAAGATTTCTCTCACTGTGTTGATTTAAACTTAAAGCCATCATCGAATTCGATTATCCCTACCAACAAGAATCAAGAACTGGACAAGGAAGAAGAAGAACAAGCAGAACAAGACCAAGAAGAAGAAGCAGAGAAGGAGATAAGAGAAGATAATGGTTTGGATCTTAATGATGGTTTATTAGATAATGGTTTAGATCTTAATCTTGCATTGTAATAGTAATACACTCTGTTTCTGGTTCTGTTTTCGTGAATAAGAAACAAATACTTTCTTAGTTACTTGATTATTAAAAGCGACATTGCAATTACACACATTAAATCAGTGGATCATCAAGTCAAGAAGCTGCAGGTGAAATTGCCATTGATGAATGTTAACTTCTCAGCTTTGACGACAGAATCTAAAGGAAGAGGAACGAAGGTTTTGTCTGGACCATAGAAGTGAGGGAAGCTATTCACTTCATCCACAGCTTCATAGATCAATCCATCTCCAAGCTGCAAAACAAACACATAAACCAAAAAAAAAAACATGTCAATCTCTTATGTTACATGCGATTCCACAGTCTTAAGACTATGGTTCTCTTACAAAAAAAGTAGTAACTCTAGCATGAACCACACATAAACAACTCTAGGATCAATCAACATCACAAAGTACACTAATAGAAGGGAGGCTCAAGAAGTATCTTGCTTTCATCTCAAACCCACTATTGTTAATTGGTCATCTTACTTAAATGTGGAGCTAATCACACAATAAACAAACGTTTGACAAGATCAACCACTCACCAAACTAGAGGATCCCTAATACCAAAATATTTATAATCCCCAAATGTTTCAAAATTAAAGGATAAAGAGTCAACATCAAATAAACAAACCTTCTTAGGATCGACTT
Organism: Camelina sativa; assembly: GCF_000633955.1. NCBI lineage: Eukaryota > Viridiplantae > Streptophyta > Magnoliopsida > Brassicales > Brassicaceae > Camelina > Camelina sativa. The sequence continues at coordinate 22,799,639 of NC_025697.1, read as the reverse complement.
GAAGAAGGTAAAGATCCTCTTTAACATTCAAGAAAAAGTTCTTCAATGTCGATTGTACCTAGAAACCACAGAAGCAATCTCATCACTAAAAGCAGCCAAAATCAAATCTACATAAAAAAGTAATGATTTTTCACAAGTTCAAAGCTAAATCTCAATGTTTCGTAAACACCCATATGGAAAAAGTCGAGATCTTTAATTGAGAAAGAGACCTGATCGAGCTTGCTGAGATGAAAACAACCAGTAGACTTATCGAGCTCTCCACCAAGAGATGATCCATTCTTCTTAAACTCTTCCCATTCTTGATCCGTACTGATTCTGTATATGTAATCTTCCCCAGCCATTTGTTTCACACCTCACCCGTGAAATCGAAAAATCCCAACTTTAAAAAGCAGACGAGAGAGACTCGATCAGAGCCAATTCACTAAACCGGTGTAAACCGGGTATTAATTTCAGTACTAAACCGGAAATATCAGCTAAACCGACTCGTCGTCAACTTCGAAGTTACTTCCATTAATTATACTGCCTCCTCCTCCTTCGCTTTCGATTTCAGTTGGTAAGGAGAAAAACAAACTCTCGAAAAGTTGTGTAAAACTAACAAAACAATCATGGCGGCGACAATGGCGAAACCCATCTCGATAACTTCACTCGGTTTCTATTCTGATCGAAAGAACATTGCTTTCTCTGATTGCATTTCGATTTGTTCTGGATTCAGACATTCTCGCCTCGATTTGGTCACAAGATCACCGAGCAACACTCGTGTTTTACCTGTCGTTAGAGCTGAAGGATCTTCTGGTAAGCCAACAATGATGTGGTTGTTTCTGATCTTTCTTTTGATCAATTGGGTTTATATTTTGAGTGTGTTCATAGCATTTTTCTTATCTTTGTTAGATTATGTTCCAGACTCAAAATTTTACAAGGTTGAAGCTATTGTCAGGTAAAGCTTTATAATTTTCACTGGTTCCATTTGTTTTGTTGTACCAATCATTGGTATGTGACAATGTTGTTTGTGTTTCTAAGTGGAGACCTAACTGATTTCTTCATTTTTGAAATGTATGAATGTTGTTGGGATATTAAAAGGCCATGGAGAATTCAGCAGGTTTCATCTGTAAGATCTTCCTTGTCCTCTCTCAGTTTTGATATGTGAAAAGATTTGAACTTTGCTACTTACTCGAGGTTTTCATTATTAGTTGTTATACAAGAAGAGTCTATAGTCTTTGAAATTTGGATTTTGAATACTATAAAAACGGAAGTTTGGGAAATAAGTTAAGAGTATAAGTTCTTTATCTATGCATGGGAAGATCAAATTCTGTTAGTGAACTCAATAGGATTGGTCAAACTGTGAATTCGAGTTGAAGGATTTAGTGTTGTTACTGTTATTGTATATACTTGTTACTTTCATTAACATACAGATGAGTATTGTACTTGTGAAAAATCCAACTAAATCTTGAGTTTCTCTGTTTCGTGAATATATATATGGAAAAAAATATCAAGGCTTTATTGAAAATCGGGATTAGAGGTGTTACTGTCTCTGATGTTCGAGGGTTCGGTGCACAAGGTGGTTCCACCGAGAGACATGGTGGTAAGACCTCGCATTCAAGAATTGGTTTTGATGATTCTTCTTATTGTCAAAATGTGTTCATGACTTTTCTATACACATGGGTTGCATTTACAGGCTCTGAGTTCTCGGAAGACAACTTTGTTGCTAAAGTTAAAATGGAAATCGTTGTTAAGAAAGACCAAGTACGTATATGCTTTTAAAAAATCAAAACTTTTTAAGTGAAATTCGAGTTTGAACCATTACTTCTTTTTTTTTCTTGTTGCAGGTGGAATCTGTAATCAACACAATAATTGATGGAGCCAGGACAGGAGAGATTGGTGATGGCAAGATTTTCGGTAACTATACTCTTTTTTCACAATCAGATTTATGTTTCATACCTCAAAATGCAACATGAATTTACTCAGATTGTGATGGTCTTTTGTTGGTTATCTACAGTTTTGCCTGTGTCAGATGTCATAAGAGTTCGGACAGGTAAAAAACTTTAAAAGTCTTTTTCTTTTTGTAAGGCACAAATCTCTTGGCTTGCCTTAAAATATGTCTGTATATTGGCAAAACATTTCAGGTGAGCGTGGGGAGAAAGCAGAGAAGATGACTGGTGATATGCTTTCACCATCGTAGGAACAAACCAAGCTCAAGAATGGTTTTTGTCATTTCGGTCTCTAGATCTTGTTTCTGCGAATAATAATGAATGGAGTCTGTGTTTGGTTTTCTGTTGAATCGATCAAGATGTGTTTTAGCTGTACATGAATTATGCAGAAAACATCTGTCCTGGTTCTCAGACATCGAATTCTGTTCTTAATAAAAATTGAAGTCCCTGTTTTTATTTTGGCTATCTGAAACCACAATGCTTTGAAGACGCCATTGGCCGAGACTTGGTTTACTTATCTCTGTCAACGCATGGCCCTGAAACAGATTAAAGTCTACAACGCTTTGAACATGTTCATGTAATGCACATTGACATTATGTTATGGGAATCAATTTAAATGTCTATCATGGTTATAGTTTGCTCTTTAAATTATGTCAATCTTGGTACTTAGTACTGTAGTGTATAAGTATCTAAATTAGTTAGAATATATATGTATTTGTGTATATTAGGAAACCAAGTTAGTTAGGTTTAGCATTCTCCTCTCTATATAAACATATTGAAACTTACATATGTTTAGATAATGCTAGTCTCATGCTCTCTATATAAACATATTGAAACTTGCATATTCCTAGATTATAGAGAGCATGAGACTAGCATTATCTAGCAAGTAAGGAAATCATTAAATTCACCATTAGTAAAGAAAATGATTAGAGGTAGACTTACGAGTAAGGTCTTTAGTATCATCATCAAGCCTTTTGGTGTTGAGAGATACAAAAAACGTAAATCACTACATACATCTAACGGTTGTTCATACATTTCCATCACATCCACAAAACAGCAACCAATCTCATTCATCCACACACATTAGAGAATCTGAATACATGGATTTCAAAAAAAAAAAGTCTATGTATAAGTGCAACTCTAGACAGGAAAAGCTATACAAGGTTTGATAGACTTTTTTTGTTCGTTTCAATGGGTTTTGTTGACAAGGTTTTTAATGAGGTCTAAGTAACACTTTCAAGCCTCCTTTTATCAGCTCATTTCGTGGTCTAAGGCCCATTACTTTGTTTTGACCCATTTTCTATTTACTTTGTTCAAACTTTACATTTATTGCTTTTATAATTTCCAAGACTCTTTGCACGAGTGTGGACTTGAGCATGCTTTTGCATGTTTTTTTTTTCTCCCCTCTTCTTCTTCGTCCTCCCTCTCCTATAGAATCCCCATGTAGTTTTTTTGTTTAAACCATCAAACATTTTAATCAAAAACTTTTGTTTTACTTGTTTGATCTGAGAAGTGTGTAATATCTTCCCAACTTGTTTACTTCTTAGCGTGTCATATATAAGGTTTAATCAAGCCAGTAGTCTAAGAGATTTCATCTCTCTTGGAATTACAATTCATTCCCCCTTCATTCTGATGCATCCACTTTCTTCTTCATCTATCAATTCCACTGCATCGCCAAAGTTCCATCTTTTGTTCATCATCTTTCCGTCCTTTTGAACTTCAAATCCAGCAAAGTGTGTCTTGGGCATAGATTCACGGCCATGAGTCTATCATGTGATATCAAAGCCCACATGATAGATTCATGGACGAGGATCTATGCCCAAGAAACACTTTGCTAGTTTTGAAGTTGGAAAGGACGGAATGATGATGTACAAGGATGGAACTTCGGCGATGCATCGAAATTAATAGATGAACAGGATAAAAGTGAAAGTGGATGCAGCAGACCGAAAAGGGGGGGGATTAATTGTACTTCCAAGAGAGGTGAAAATCTTTTAGATTATTGGCTTGAATAACTTCGATATGACATACTAAAAGATAAACAAGTTGAGAAGATATTACACACTCCTCAGATCAAACAAGTAAAAAGAGAAATTTTTGATTAATTTTTTTTGATGATTTGCAAAAAAACCACAAAGGGATTATATAGGAGAGGGAGGACGAAGGAGAAGAGGGGAGAGAAGAAAAACATGCAAGAGCATGCACAAGTCCACACTCATGCAAGCTCATGCAAAGAGTTTTGGAAATTACAAAAGCAATAAATGTAAAGTTTAAACAAAAGAGATAGAAAATAGGTCAAGGGAAAGAATGGGCTTTCGACCACGAAATGGGCTGAAAAAGGGAGGCTTGAAAGTGTTACTAGACCTTACTAAAAACTTTGTCAAGAAAACCCATTAGCACAAAACTTGATAATGGAAAAAGAGTGCACACTTATCCCTTTACCAAACACCTTGAGCTATGATAATCATAAATGTGGTTTGAGTCATGTATTCTTGCTTCTTGTCCATTTCCCTAAGTAGTCCATTGATTCCTTGATTGAACCTCTTGGATCTTTATCTTGTTAGAGGACCTGCCATAATGATCAATTCTTCCTCCTATGCTTCCTCTGGTACAAGTTGTTCCTCGGCTTTGTGTGGTTCTTGTGGTTGGGTTGGGCTGGCTATGATCTCATCACGGTGGCGGCGAGATCTATGATCGTGTGATCAAACACGAGCTATAGTACATATGGTCATCAATCGAGCTTGACGGGGATGTAAGAGATCGGTTAAGAGAGATTATTAGAAGAGCAAAGCAGAGCTTTCTCAAGAAGAACAGAGATCGGCGACGTGTTGATACAGTTAGTTTTTTTTTGGGTTTTTGAATAAAAAAAGGAAATTTACATCTTCTATGTTAATATTATAGAAAAAAATAACTCAAACAAAAATATAAAAGAATGGAAATTTAAAAAGTTACCGTTACAGTTACTCGTTACAAAAACCATATAATTGTTGTGAGTGAGGAAAAGAAGACGTATACAATATCAACAAATGATGTGCATGTGTATAACGTTATGCGTTTATCATTATTTTGTGTGGAGTCCACCGTCACTATGCACCCATAGTAACTTACTTTTTTACTTCTCTATATAAACGATCAAATTTGATCGTTGTAAAACACTAATATATTATCAATTACAAAGAAGTTATAGCTCTTTCTCTCTCCGTCTCTCTTTTATTCAATATCCCGATCCTTGGCGGGTATAAATTTTTCACTAGTATTTATATTTTTATTCATCATAAAATCAAGCATTTTTTATAATAATAATTATAAAATAGTGTATATATATTTATTTTTTTACTGCCTAACAATTTTATTTGATGGGACTTGCGTCGTTTGTTTCTTTGCAGTGGCAATGAAGACAAAAAAAAGTATTAGAGCAATGTTTTAACACTTCTTTACACATGCATATATTTTTCACAATCCAATCGAGTTGAAAACAAAATAACCGCACAAACATTTAAAAATTGAGCGTTGGCTTAATTAAGAGAGACATGCAGATAGTTTGGTCCAATCCAAGCGATTATACACATTAAACACCTAAATCTTGTCAAAGATCGAAGACCCTTGTGTACACGATCTTTTTTTTTTTTTGTTAACTCAAGGGTAATCTTAAGCCCACATAAGCCCAGACTAATCCCCTGGAGAAAGGGCAACCCATGGGTAGGCCCCCTTCCAAATATTCAAATGGATCGAAAGCAAGGCCCATGTGGAATTTGGCTCTAAGACAAGCTATGTGAAGATTGGCTCCTGTACAGAGAAAGAAGGTATAACAAAATAAACTAATTATTGGAGTTAGGTTACAAGGGAGAGAGATTTTGTTATATCCTTGTGTATACGATCTTGTTATTGGAAAATTGAGCTTTAACAAAATAAACCAAACTCCAATAACAATATTTGTTTTGCAAAAAGCACATCAACGGTGAGCCCAAATTTCTTTGGAGTTTGGTTTATTTTGTTAAAACTCAATCAGTTCTCCACATGGAGGAGGCTCACAGAGAACTGATTCAACATTTTATCGAAGACAAAAATTGCTATCACTGATCATGAGATTATTCTTTTTTAGCAAGTATGTTGTGTAACTTGTATGTATGATTCTTTTTAGTTTTTACTATGAAATCAAATTTATTGTAATATCGGTTTAGTTTTGGTTATGTTTCGGTTTGAGTAATTTCATTTCGGTTAAGAGTCAGTTCAATTCTGTTTGATTTTTATACCCTTTCTTCAAACAAGTCCTCCCAATTTTTTTTTGTACGGATGAGATTGGAAGATGTCTGTCTTAGCGATATCTTCTCCTTCAACTACTCTTATTAGACCACTAAAACGCAACGGGCTAAACCGGTCACCGGTTCGAAAAATCCTCTGCTTCAGCCAGAGGAGGCAGAGCAGAACCGGTACCGGAAAATCTTGGATCGTCCCTGTAAGTCTCTCGCTTTTTGGGTCAGGCTTCGTCTTGGGTCCTCTTCTCGATGGTCTCCATTCACGTGTCGATCTCGTGGTTTACCAAAACGGAGCTTTCCAAATCGGTCCTCTTCATACAAACATCTGGGTAAGGTCAAAACCCCACAACTTGAAAATTCTTGAATGTCTTTGATCATGTATTGTTTTTTTCAGGTACCGTTCTTGCTTGGCTTATTTTACTGTACAGTAGGTTTACTACAACTCGTATTGGATGAGAGAACCTCTATAAATCCTCCACGTGGCAATCTAGACAAAACCGTAATTTCCCTCTTGTAAGTATGTAGTATTCTTGTTGTTGTATAGTATTCTTGTTGTGTATATGAGGACAGTGGAAGTAAAACTCTATATGGTTTTGGTGAATGAAACAGAGCACTGGTGTTGTTCTTAGAGTTAAGTGCTGAAATGTACAAAGCTGGAGTTTCAGACAACATAGAAGCTTACATTCTATTTGCCCTAGCAGAGTTTCTTTGGTTCTCTTTGGATAGAACTTGGATTGGCTTCACCATTGCCACTCTCCTTGGTATCGCCTGTCCCTTGGCCGAAATCCCCATCATGCAGTAAGTAAACCCGCGATTCAATCCCTTCACAACAGAATTAAGTCTAACAGATTGACATAACCTGCATATAAACAGATACTTCCATCTGTGGTATTATCCAGAAGCAAACATAGAGATCTTTGGCCAGGTAAAAACAGTTTATACAGCAGACATTTTTAAACAAAAACATACATGAATACTCTGTTTTGTTTTGTTTTCTGGTTAAGGGATTGGTAACTTGGACAACAACTTGCTACTTTGTCTACACACCGTTCTTGATCAACTTGGCAAGATGGCTCAAGACAGTTATGGAGACAACGACTACTACTGATGTGGACATTAGCTAAAACAAAGAGCAATAATGATTTTACATAATACAGTGGCATTCTTCATGCTCTCTAGCTTGTAAAGGTTACATTAGTTATGTCCTTGAACTTTTCTTTAATCGCTGCTTGTATTCCCATTCCAATCGACTCTGGTCCAACATATTTAACAACGCAGTCCTCGCCTTCAACTGATAAAACTTCAACACTTCCGCCATAGTTCTTGATCGCTGGCCTCAGTATATCAAGATGAGCATTCACTGCCTGCAACCCAAAACCAGTCAAAGGCAACCACAGAAGAAGGAGATATTAACGTTGGCTAAGTTCTTAAAAGGAGCCTCACTCACCTCAACGGTTAACTGCTTTACTTCTTCATCAAAAACTTGGCGAATATCTTTCAAAGCATCTCCAAACTTTTCCTTGAGTACTCTCTCTATTCCCATTGTCATGGTTGTTGAAGAACTTGGACAGCTAGTACATGCTCCTAAACATACGACATAATTCCACAATCAACAGTATCTCAATTACATAACATGTGAACACGATTGAACAATACAAGGACAAAAAAAAAACTACAAATTCCCCTAAACTACGAAACAAACATGTACAACGTAAAAAGGATACCAACTTTTGTCATAATTGATTATCAATACTGTCACTACATTCACATGACAGCTGCTAATTTTGAGTGCTACTATTTCAAACCAAGAATCCAAAAAATACAAAAAAAAGGCTATGGCGCAGTCATGTTGGAAACAAACACATCTGTGATATGAAAGTAGAAGCTACATGAGTGAGTCCTTCTTTGTTGATTATTACCTTTCTCTACAAAAGATTCACTAATCTTACCAAATTTGTAAGTCACTAATCCAAGCTCGACTCCAGAGTACTATAGAGAATCTAAATTCAAAAAAAAAATCTAAAGGCTGAACAGAATCCAACAACTCAAACTCCAAAAAAGTTTCAATCTTCAGCAAAAACCTAACTCCAAAATCTGAACTTTTGTAGATGAAATCGAAAAATTAAAATACAGTAAAAACAAACCTTGGAGTTTTAGAGAAACAACACCATCTTCAACGGAGACAACGTCAACGTCACCACCATCGGAGATCAAGAACGGCCTAACATCCTCTAGCACCAAATCAACATTTTGAGGCGTCAATTCAAAAGTCTGAGCCGAATACAAACCTGGAGAAGATACACCAGATGCTAAAGGCGATATCTTTTCTCCTTGGCTCGAACCACTTATTGCAAATCGCCGCAAAAACGCCGTTCTAGAGATGCATCTGGGTCTGTTATCAGCAAACCCAATTCTCTGGTTTTGATCGGAGATTACAGGAAACCCAATCCTCGATGAAGATGATGAAACCAGAATTTTGAAGCTTCCGCTTATGGAAGTCGCCAGAGAAGAAGCCATCGTCCTTCAGATATTTTTGATATGATCTTTAAACAACCACCGAAAAAAATCAGTAACACAACGGAACGGAGAAGAATCGCTAAATTGCGAAATGGTCCTTTATTTTAAGGAGATCTTTAATTAAAGGACCATATCAGAAAATGAATAGGGTGGACCAAGAAATGGGCCGATCGACATAAATTAAGACCCAGTGGCCAGTCCATTTAAACGAGGGAAGACACGTGTCGATTATCTATTAGTGTTAGTTTGACTTTGTGTCTATACGTTGGACCAATCACAAGAGATAAGAAGCTTCGTAAAACTTCCCAATTTCCAACACAGTTGCTATAAAAATGCGATAGTGACGGCCAACACACCACCCCACCCACCACAGACATATCTTATCAAATTCCATATGGGGACTCACACAAATGATTTCTGCTGTACAAAATTTGTTTCTTCTTTCTCTGAGGAAATGAAATACGTACACAACATATGATTATTAGACCGCCTAGCTATAGAAAGTTTAAATTGACTTTAAAAAGGCTATACAATTTACTATGTCACTTTAAGTTTTTATAATGCAAGTTTCGATTGACTTGAGTTTTTATTTTTTGGTTTTTCTAGTTAACTTCACATGCTCACATGGTGTTTAGACCACCTAGCTAGAGAACCTATAGTAGATGTAAAGCGAATAACTTTACGTTTTGATGTATAGAGAAACTATTTGACCAGTACGAATATGCCGTATTAATAATATAAGGTGCGTAATTAGATTAGATTAAATAAACTTTCAGCATGATAAAGAATAATAAATATGAAACTATTGCTTGCTACGTACACTTATAAACCAACCAGCCATTATATGTGAAAGGCCATATATACATGATTTACAATAACTTTGGTTACATTATTTGGCCTAGACGACCGTTAAAACATTTATGATGCATGTGCCAACCAAAACATAACAAAATTTAATAACATCTTTCAACTTGTCCGAAATAATAGTGTATAAGATGATTTCTGAATCATTTGTAATAGTATTTTTTTTGGACATTATTGTTTCTCTTAATTATGTATGCACTAGAACTGCAAAGGCAAAATTGTCTGACAAAGATTTTGGATATGATATGTATAAAACATAAAGATATGTTTACATTACCAATAAAAACAAAACGAAAAGAAAAAGATATATATAGCTACATGTACGTAGACATTATTAATATAAACAATTGAAATAATCGATTGGTTTACTTTTTACACCGAAACTCACTCACTCAAAATCCTAAAACAAATTTAGTTTTTCTTAACTACTCCATTATTACCGGCCAAGATCAAATACTTGTCCTTTCTAGTGAGTTTGGTGCACTCGAAATCCAACGCCTTCCCAATCTCACTCTGAACATGATTAGCCACCTCAAACTTCGACTTCCCATCAGGATCTTGACACGTGGCACTAGAGACAGGGTCGAGAAACTCGACGTTGTAGGTAGGATAAGGATCCATGAGGAAGAAAAGCGGGTCAAAGGCCTTGAAACCACTTGCCGTCGTACCATAGAAGAAGGTCACGTGTACCGTCACAGCCACGGGAACGATGACGTCACTAACCTCGGTGAACAAAGGACTAAACCTAAGCATGTAAGGTTCTCTACAAGTGGTTCCTTCAGGACAAACCACGAGATCTCCTTCCGTCAACAATGTCTCCATCGCTTGACCGTCGCTCACCCGATCGCGGTTCAGTCTAACGGTCTTGATCGGTGCCAAAATCTC
>NC_025697.1:22773842-22788561 GCF_000633955.1 Camelina sativa | reverse complement strand
GATGACGTCACTAACCTCGGTGAACAAAGGACTAAACCTAAGCATGTAAGGTTCTCTACAAGTGGTTCCTTCAGGACAAACCACGAGATCTCCTTCCGTCAACAATGTCTCCATCGCTTGACCGTCGCTCACCCGATCGCGGTTCAGTCTAACGGTCTTGATCGGTGCCAAAATCTCTNTTAATAACATCTTTCAACTTGTCCGAAATAATAGTGTATAAGATGATTTCTGAATCATTTGTAATAGTATTTTTTTTGGACATTATTGTTTCTCTTAATTATGTATGCACTAGAACTGCAAAGGCAAAATTGTCTGACAAAGATTTTGGATATGATATGTATAAAACATAAAGATATGTTTACATTACCAATAAAAACAAAACGAAAAGAAAAAGATATATATAGCTACATGTACGTAGACATTATTAATATAAACAATTGAAATAATCGATTGGTTTACTTTTTACACCGAAACTCACTCACTCAAAATCCTAAAACAAATTTAGTTTTTCTTAACTACTCCATTATTACCGGCCAAGATCAAATACTTGTCCTTTCTAGTGAGTTTGGTGCACTCGAAATCCAACGCCTTCCCAATCTCACTCTGAACATGATTAGCCACCTCAAACTTCGACTTCCCATCAGGATCTTGACACGTGGCACTAGAGACAGGGTCGAGAAACTCGACGTTGTAGGTAGGATAAGGATCCATGAGGAAGAAAAGCGGGTCAAAGGCCTTGAAACCACTTGCCGTCGTACCATAGAAGAAGGTCACGTGTACCGTCACAGCCACGGGAACGATGACGTCACTAACCTCGGTGAACAAAGGACTAAACCTAAGCATGTAAGGTTCTCTACAAGTGGTTCCTTCAGGACAAACCACGAGATCTCCTTCCGTCAACAATGTCTCCATCGCTTGACCGTCGCTCACCCGATCGCGGTTCAGTCTAACGGTCTTGATCGGTGCCAAAATCTCTGATACTCTACTCAAGCTATACGTTACGGTTTTGATGTTTTTCTCCTTAAGCGCGAATGCAACGTAGAGAGGGTCCAATAATGTCCTATGGTTACACACAAAGAGACGACCTTTGCCTTGACTTGAGTTCGGTTTTTGAGATGAAATGTAGTCGTTAGCAACGGTTAGTCTGCAACCGGAAAAGCAGAGGATCGGGATTGAGAAAGAGTAAGGGATGCAAAGAGAGACGAAGAGCCTGGCTGCTGCAGCTGCGGCTGCGAACGGACCCCACATGAACAAGACCAGTGTGTTCATTAGTGTTGGTTTGATCGCGAGCCGACCGTCGTGGAAAATCAATGGTTTGGGGTATTGGCTTCGNGCCACCTCAAACTTCGACTTCCCATCAGGATCTTGACACGTGGCACTAGAGACAGGGTCGAGAAACTCGACGTTGTAGGTAGGATAAGGATCCATGAGGAAGAAAAGCGGGTCAAAGGCCTTGAAACCACTTGCCGTCGTACCATAGAAGAAGGTCACGTGTACCGTCACAGCCACGGGAACGATGACGTCACTAACCTCGGTGAACAAAGGACTAAACCTAAGCATGTAAGGTTCTCTACAAGTGGTTCCTTCAGGACAAACCACGAGATCTCCTTCCGTCAACAATGTCTCCATCGCTTGACCGTCGCTCACCCGATCGCGGTTCAGTCTAACGGTCTTGATCGGTGCCAAAATCTCTGATACTCTACTCAAGCTATACGTTACGGTTTTGATGTTTTTCTCCTTAAGCGCGAATGCAACGTAGAGAGGGTCCAATAATGTCCTATGGTTACACACAAAGAGACGACCTTTGCCTTGACTTGAGTTCGGTTTTTGAGATGAAATGTAGTCGTTAGCAACGGTTAGTCTGCAACCGGAAAAGCAGAGGATCGGGATTGAGAAAGAGTAAGGGATGCAAAGAGAGACGAAGAGCCTGGCTGCTGCAGCTGCGGCTGCGAACGGACCCCACATGAACAAGACCAGTGTGTTCATTAGTGTTGGTTTGATCGCGAGCCGACCGTCGTGGAAAATCAATGGTTTGGGGTATTGGCTTCGTGGTAGGGTTTGCCAGCTTCTCTTGTCTGATCTTTTCACGAAATAAATTTCCTGTTATCAAGAAAAAGACAAGAGATTCAGTTAAGTTCAAAGTGAAAAAAAAATGAATGAAAATACCTAACCAAAACTCAATTACTGGTATCGGAATTCAAATCCACAAGATATATATATTCACTGTCATGACTAATAACTATGCACACAGGTTATGTCGTCGACATTGATTCGTTATTTCTCCTTTAATTTGTTTGCCTTTTTCATATTGTTATAAATTATTTCATTTTCGCAATCTGGCAAGTTTGTGACTCACCGTCACTACCAATCGGCAATATTCATACCTATTTAATTCTTTGTCGCTTTTTACTATTTATAAGGTCATGATCTAGATATCAATATCGATATCTATATTTTTGGCAGCTTCAATTTTTAGTAGTTAAAAACATTCTCGTTTGGTATTATCAAAAATATTCTTTTTATATCAACTACTAAATAATTTTAAAACTGTGAACGTAAACGCAAATTAAAAAAAATTATAAAGAGACTGACCTGGCAAAACTGAGAGAATAGATACCGATGAAGAGAGGTATTGAAGGATGTGATCCCAATAACACGACCGGTGTTTAGTCTCTCTTTACGAACCAACTCATCAAAGACAAGATCATGTTTGGTCTTATCCTCCATGATCCCTAAGTAATATCCTCCAACGACCTTCATTTCTCTCCCGACCACAACATCAATCTCCAAGTAATCTCTCAAGAACCCTTCGATCATAACTTGAGGAAGATCATTACTCACTCCGATTCTCTTCCCTCCTCTCTTCAACACTTCGAACATCTCGAGCCCGACATCTTCTAGAAAGTGTTTAGGCAAAACCGCTCTCCCCGCTCTAAAACCTTCTTTTTTGATGCCGAAGAAGCTCACCATTACCATCACTTTGACACCCATCTCGTGGCTCATCAAGCTAATAAATGGATAGAGAATGAAGAGGATGAATGACCTTATTACACCTCCCGCCTCGAATGCTACGAGCATGAAGTAAGGGAAGAGAGTGTTGGACTTGAGAAGAGCTCCTTCTACGTTGAAGATCAATGTGTGGCGTGATAGGTCGGATTGAAGAAGAGAAGAAGGGCCATTTTGGTATTTTGGTTTCGGGTTCCGGTATCTTCGGAGGATGAACCGGTAGAATAGAAAGACAAGAGATTGGAATATTGGAATCTTAGCGGACATGATTGTTTTTCGCAGAAAGCAAAGCTTTTTGTTTTGTTTTGTTTTAGACACTGCATGTTGGATAGCAATCGAGGGGGTGTTTATATAGCAAGACCATGACAAAGTTACCCATAAACGTGTTGCAAATTTACAAGAAATTGCCATTGATTGTTAACGTACAGCTTGCATGATTATACATTAAATGAGATTACCAAGTGAACATGTGAATAGTATATTTGAAAAGTATATACGCGTGTCTGAGTAGACCAAAAATTTGGTTACAAAAGAGTATGAGTCAAAGCTTTTGTTTAATTTTTAATTATAATTTATAAGTATAATTATTTTGGTTTGAATAAAATAACATTAGTCAAAGCTAGTGTATAAATCGGAGATTAACAACACATAAGTCATAACTTATGTACTACGTGACTACAAGTCTTGTTCCACTTATTATTTGTATTTAAATGTTATCATAATTTTTTTACTGGGCGAAACTAATACGTCAACTCATACAGTTATATATGTATACCAAACAATAAAATATATATGACGGAGAGATCCGTTTAATATTGCGTATTAGTCTCTTGGGATGGTTATCTCTTATTTTTATTTCAAATTGGTTACTATTAAATCTCCAAGTCGGAATGTTTCATTAAATGCTAAAAAAGTCAATAAGAACTTCTCTTTGTTGATATTTATATGACAAGAACTTAACTTTCAGTAACTACGACTAATGATAGAGAAATCATACGACTTAAGTATGTAGATATTTGAATCATAAATGGTTGTGTAAGGGCAAAATTGAATTTCGTTTTCGTGTTATCGTTCATTGATCGGTTGTATTCGAGCAGGAAAATTAAAGGGTCCACTTACATCCAAATTAGATTATCTTGACACCAAACAAGAAAGAAAGAAAAAAAAAAAAACTGCCCTACAAAATTAAGCACAGATATGGAAAAATCAATTGTTGGCCCAAATATAATTCGTTAATTAAATGAATGTAGTCCATAAAGGTTAAGATATATCCAATTAATATTGCACAACTTACAACTAATTCCAAGTTAAAGGATAACCAACATGTGCAATCATATATATACATTTTTCCAATCTTGGTTATAAGGAACAATAGGATAGTCTTTTGAGCGCAACCTCTTGCCCAATAATTGCATAATACGAATTGATGGGTAAAAGTTGAAAATGTAGGAAAATGTGGGGATGATATCAATAAAGACAGTTCAAAAACGCATTGAATGCTAATGAGTCGCCGGCCACGTTTACAAACTGTGTGGTGTTTGCGTGGGCGTGGGATGGGGATCTCTTTCTAGCTTAAAAGTTTATTCTATTCATTTTTTTAACTTGGTCAAATGGTAAAATATTCATATTATTCTTTTGTTTTTCGAGATGCATAAATTTAACTGTCGGTTTAAGTATTTCTACATTAATTTTACAACTCTCGAAGACTTTACAGTGTACGTCACTGTACTTTGTTAAGAAAGAGATGGAAGTTTCCAAATTTAATTTGAAACGGAACGGAGATATATATTTTTGTATCTTGCTTTCTATTCTTCTTGTTACTCTCGGCAATCTTTGAGTATGCAATCTAACCAACTATCTGTTTCTTTTTTCTTTTGAATATATTTTTACGCTCTTACCATAGAAATAATTAAAACATTAAAAGAGGTATAGCTAGATAGGGAAGAAACAAAAAAGAAAACCATTGATTTTAAGATATATGGATCAATACATCCCTCTTTACTCAGCATGGCTCGTGTAAGACTAGAATCAAAGTTTTTTTTCTTGAAAAAGACTCGAATCAAAGTTTCTTATATAATTTTTAAAAGGTATTTTGCTGAGTCCATGACTCATGAATGTCCCGATCATGAGTTGACGAACATACTTGTAATAAAAACGATAACTTAGACAAGAGTTGTAGATTTATTAGATCGATTTACAAAACACACGAAAAAATACCGCATTGCATTTGAATATCATGTATTATTCGTTAGCTTAGGCTCAAATCTATGTATACACAAGCTATTATCTAGATTTGGTCATATTTGGATTATTGGATATCACACATCAAGACTTATGTTCACACCAAAATTCAGATACAATCTTATCTTCTAACGAGATCAAATTAACTTATATTCACACGCTTAGAATTTAGTAGTATCCAAACTTAGAAATTTAGTAGGACAAAATACACTCAAGTGCATGTCATTGTGGTAAACACATAATTCTAAACACACAGACACAGTTTGTAACCTGTCATGTGAATCAATATACAAGTTGTTTGATGGTCAAACCCAAACAGAAAAATCAATTAGAAGAAGAAGAAACCCTCAACTTCAAGAAATAAAACAAATAAACAAACCCTCACTCATATACCAATTTTCTACTAATTCAAAATTTCGTCGAAAAATCATATTGGTAGGAAATATTTTCTAGTTTCTACCATAAGTTTCATAGTAATTCATGATGATTTTTTTTCTTTTCTTTTTAATGATGCTTTCTTGTAGTATAAATGAAAATAAAATATAAAAAAAAAAAGGAATTGGAGAAAGAGTGGACTCTTTAGAAGCATGAGAAAGCTTGAAGTTGAAGATGAAGGGTTTAAATTAAGCTTAGACGAGTTAATTTTAATGC
Source organism: Camelina sativa (assembly GCF_000633955.1). NCBI lineage: Eukaryota > Viridiplantae > Streptophyta > Magnoliopsida > Brassicales > Brassicaceae > Camelina > Camelina sativa. Next base: position 22,782,663 of record NC_025697.1, on the reverse strand, counting down.
ATGATCCGCGTAAAGTGGACGTAACATGGAAGGTACGTACATTTCCCTTTTTCATGTATAACTAAGGTTTGTACCCTTGACACACAAAAAAATATGAAATTCTCTTATAGTATAATAAAAGATTATAAAAAAAAGTTTTGGGAAATGAAAAACTTTACAACATACAACATGGGTGTGCAATATAATCAACTTGCATTCTAATTCATATGTCTTTTTTTTTGAATGAATGTTAAATTTATTCAAACCAAAAAAACCGTCTCCCTTTACAATATTTTTAACTTTTAGTCTGAAAGTGATTTGAAAACAAAAACATAGATAATCGATTGATTAGTAGCGTGTTGCTAGCCAAACACCGAAGACATCCTCTAGCCGAGAATCCCCTTCAGTGAGAGTTGCCAAGCGGTTACGGACGACTCTGTCTAGCAGCTTAACAAGATGGCCATGAGTCTTTGGGACGTCCCCATGACGTCGGCCATTCCGTTCACCCCAGAGAAAGTGAATGGTTGCTTGAAAAACATACCTCAGTATAAAACGAGTGGCAGGTGGAAGAGTAGAGCCAGAAAGGAGTGATACAATATCACCAAACATCGACGTAAAGTGCGTCTGCAACAAGGGACCTGCTAGATTCGCCCAGACTTGGGAAGAGTACGAACAAGAGAAGAACAAGTGATCCTGTGTCTCCCACGAATCAGAGCAAAGAACACATCGTGTGGAGACCACTCCAGTCCAGGCAGACATTCGAGCTCCCGTAGTTAAACGATTAAGAACAGCCAACCAAGTAAGGAAAGCATACTTTGGGATTGAGTTGGAGAACCATATCGCCTTAGACCAGTTTTGTGGTGGCCCTGAAACACGAAGCTGAGACCATATCTCCTTAGTAAAGAATTGGGAATGAAACTTATTTCTCAATCCTCGCCAAAGAGAAACATCAACCTCGTCAGCTTGTTGCTGTATACGAACTCTATCTAGTTCGTCCTCTATCTGATTCAAAATAAGCAAACGGTGTCGACTTCGCCGGTGACAAAGAGCTTCAGCTACTGTGGCAGAACGACGAATGCCGAGAGAAATAAACCCAGAATCCCCTGAAGCAACATTGAGAGGTCCGATAGGGCACCAATTATCAAACCAAAAAGACGTATTATTACCACCCTGCACTTCCTTACGCAAAAAGTCTATTGCTGGCAACCGGTACTTAAGGAGTTTCCTCCACATCCATGAAACCGCAGGTCGAGTTTCCCTTAACAGACAAGAAAGACTCGTATCTCAAAAGCTCCCGTATCCAGTCCACCCAAAGGGACCTAGCAGAGACAATTCGCCATATAAGCTTAAAACAACTTACCTTATTAGCCTCCTGGATCAATTTCAGTCCCAAACCGCCTTCAGCTTTAGGTTTACACACATCACGCCAAGCTACTTTGGCCTTGTTAGTATTGAATTCAGGTCCAGACCAGAGGAAAGCAGAGCAAATCCATTCAACCTCCGCGATACACCCACTAGGTAACCGAAAAGCTGAAATCCAAAAATTTGTCAAGCTAGAAATGACTGAGCTGAGCAGGTTTAGTCAGCCTGTATAAGAGAGAAACCGATTCTTCCAAGCACTTATACGTGAGCGTATCTTCTCAAGCAGAGGGAGGCAATCGTCCAAGGACATTTGCTTGGTCAAGAGTGGTAATCCCAGGTACCGAACAGGTAAGGTTCCCGCTTCAAAAGGAAACCTTTGAAGAATCTCTTCACGAACTGAGCCTGCAACTCCCGCCAAAAAAAGTGTGGATTTCTCCAAGCTAATCTGCAAACCAGAGATTGCAGCAAACTCGTTAAAGATTCCAAAAATCTGGTCCAGAGAGGGAGCTCTACCATCCGAAAACACCATTATGTCATCAGCTAAACATAGATGAGTGAGCTGCAGATTTGTGCACTTCGGATGAAAACCAAATTCTCGATTCTCAGCAAACCTATCCGGAAGCTTTGACAAAACATTCATACACATCAAAAAGAGGTAGGCGGAGAGAGAACATCCCTGATGCAGACCTCGCTTGCTTGTGAAAAAACCTGCCAGTTCCCCATTCACTTGTACAGATAATGATGCAGTAGAGATGAATCCAATGAGTGAACTGAGGGGGAAAATTTAAAGCAGTGACTATGTTGAGAATAAAAGACCATTGAACTGAATCAAAAGCCTTAGAAATGTCTAGCTTCATAGCACAACGAGGAGAAACATCTGCCTTATGATAGTCCTTGATGAAATTTTCCATCAGTAATCTGTCCTTGATGAACGCAGACTGATTTGGAGCAATAAACTGAGGCAAAAGTCGCTTAAGTCGATTTGCGAGGATCTTAGAAATGGCTTTATATAGCACATTACAACAAGAGATTGGTCTACAATCTCTCATTGCTCGAGCGTCAATCTTCTTTGGAATCAAAGCAAGGATAGTCGTATTTAGGCCCTTTGGAAGGAAGCCATAAACACAAAAAGATTGAACAGCAAGGATGAGCTCATTACCAACAATGTCCCATGCTTCCCTCAAGAATTCAGAGGTGTAGCCATCCGGGTCCCGGCGATTTATCTGTAGGCATCCAGAAAATAACACTCTTGATTTCATCCGCAGTGACTGCAGCAATGAGCTGGTCCTGATCATGTGGAGAGCAGCGAAATAGGATCAAACCACTAATAAACTGAGAAGAAGCACCAGTAAACCCCGATGGATCCAAAGTGAGAAGCTCCGTGAAAAATTGGACAGCCTCCGCTTTAATGTCCTCAAGTTGCGTTAGCGTCTCATCAGCAAGGGTTATGACCTCATGAATCGAATTAAAAGCTTGCCTCTCCTAAACACTATTATGAAAAAACTTATTATTTTGATCCCCAACTTTAAGCCAGTGCAGTTTAGATTTCTGTTTTAGAAAGAGCTCTTCCAATCCAGCCACCCTTTCCCATCGGATATAGGCATGTGATTCCTCCCGAACTGCTGGAGAGCTCATATTGGCAAAAGTATTATTCTGTGAAAGACATAGAGCATCATAAGCATCCAGAGCACGACGAGAAATATCCGATAAGCTATTGCGGCCTAATTCTCAAAGCACCGACTTTAATAGCTTTAATTTATTCGTAAACCGAAAGAGAGTAGAAGTGGACTGAAACATAGGAGAGGTGCTCCGCCAGTAACTGTCAACTCTCGGTTTAAACTCAGACTGAGAAGCTATGGCGTTAGTAAACTTGAAAGGACCTCTAGGCCGAGAGAACCCTGAAGTAAACGAAAGCACACCTCGAAGGTGATCAGAACAACCACCCGGTTCCATCACACCATAGGACTGGGGAAAACACCGGAGCCAATCGGAATTATGCAGAAACCTGTCTAGTTTCTTGCATATCACACCTGCATCTTTTCTGTTACTCTAAGTGAAGAGGGGCCCGTGAGTTCGCAACTCTGTTAAAGAACAATAACGTGTAATATCTTGGAAGTCCCGCACACCCGGAGTGATCTGAGGAGATATATCAAACCACGAATGCTCTTCGGGGTCTAGGATCTCATTATAGTCTCCTAACAGAACCCATGCCTTACCACGAAAGTCTAAGGAGTCATGTTGAGATTTAATAACCCGCCATAAGTCTTTCCTGTCTTCAACCTTATTTGAGGCATAAATAAAAGAACAGACAAACTCCTCCTCCAGACTCGGCAATTTTATAAGACAGGTAATAATTTGGCGACTTTTATGGACCACCTGCAACTTCACTCTATTACTCCAGATCACCAAACCCGACCAAGACTACTAAACTCATAATTTGTGACACCACTCCAGTGACCAAAAACTTTTTTAACAACCATAAGAACATTACTTTCGAGCAGACAACCAAATTCCAAACTTGACTTTGAACGCAACCAATCTCAAACCACCAACTGCTTACTGTCCTTATTAAACCCCCGAATATTCCAAAAGAAACCCGACATTAACGTTGTTTCTTGGAGTACATTTTTTTGAGCGTGGGCTGACTAGAACCTTGTACATTATCATTTGTAGATGAAACAGCTAAAAAACGATGGGAACTTTTTGAATTCCTGGGTAGAACAGCGCGCCGAGAACTTCCATCTGCTTTACTCTTTTGAGCCGTTGGCTTCTCCTTCAGGGGATAGCCTACCACAGGATCTATCTGCGTAGTGTCCTCTGCAGTGTCCTCCACAATATCCTGCAGGATATCAAACCTGGAGGGGGAGATGATATTCTCGACAGAACCCAAAACCCTAGCTGAACCTTTGCCAGTTTTCTTCCCACTACCCGCAGAGTGTGTGACCATAGACCATACCTCCTCAGCACCGTGACCCGGAAGAGAGTCCGATGAGGGAGGAACAAACTCACCATCCTCTGTATCGTGGCCCGGGGAGACCTCACTTACAGCAACAACAGACTTCTCGGTAACCCTGACAACCTTATCACTCTGAGAAACAACCTCTGCATTCATTGAACCAACCAACTCTGAATTCACAACAGTGCTCACATCCGCTGCAGACCCTGGATCCAACGTAGTGACAACCTCCACTGCAGGACGAGACTGCAGGATAGAGGAGTCCGTTCGCTTAGAGGCAGAGCGAGAAGAGCTTGGACGAGACCCCTGCTCCTTACACTTAGGAGAAGGAGTGTCCTTCAAAATGGAGGGATTGCGCCCCGCCGCAACAAGGCATCCATCCTCAAAATGTCCCCAACGCTGACGCGAACCACATGGTGGAGGAAGCCATGGATATTCAAAACGAACACATGTCTCCTCACCTTTGATTTGAAAATAGTAAGCCTTCGACAATTCTTTTGTGAGATCAACCTCAGCAAACACCTTTGCCTCATCAAAACAGGTGACTAATACAGTCTCCTGGTGAAGTCTCTTAGGTTCACCAACCGGACTAGCAAGAAAGCTCAGGCCCCGCCATGAGAACATAGACGGGGAACATTCTTGAGCACGATCCACATTGGCATTGTTTTTATCTCCGGTTGAGCATCCTCAACCACCAGAGTCCATTTTGAAACAATCATGGGCAAATCACAAATATTCCACATGCCCCTGCGTAAGACATGAGCTTTGATTGACGCATTACGAATCCAAAATTTAACCATCGAGTCATTGATGTTGAAGACATCAATTTTAACAGAACGATCCCCATGTTCCATATTTTGTTCACAATTACGTGAATCCTTCTCACATGCGGGGCTGAACTTGGAAAGCGACCCAAGAGGAAGTCCTCCCACAGAGGAACTGAACCCTGCAACACTTCATTAGGGACATTCACCACTGCCTTTCCCTCAACCATTGTAACTACTACATCAAATTTAGAAAGACTCGATTTACCAACCACTTTGGCATACCTTGATTTGTTTGGAACAACTGCAGACTCCACTACTACTGGACTCACCCCCGTTGCAGGCGTGTCACAAATGTACGCAGACATCTCTAGCCGGCAACGAGCCGCTAGACATTTCAAGAAGAAACGAAACTCTAATCGCCCTTGCTATGCTAACGTGGCACTTTTCTTTTATCCAACAACACATCAGAAATCCCTCAATTTCTTCTAATTCATATGTCTATAGACTATAGTCATTAATTATCCATTAGTATCAAAAGCCTCCGAAATAGAATAACTAAGTTTTCGTTTTTTTTTTCTTTTTTTTATTCACTGAAGGACATCCCATAAATTGGAACTATAGAGAGAAAATTAGCATGCCCCTCCCCCTCCTCAAAGATAACACGCATATATCTAGAAATGGTCCAAATTTTCTTTTCAAAAAAAAAAGTTTTCATTTTTTTGTTGTTGTTGCCAACAAGTAAAAGAACAACAATAATAGATGAATTGAAAAGGACAGACGTGACGTGCTATCTTTTTATACTGTAGACAGATGACAATTTAAGAGATACGTATTAACGTATACTTGGTCCAAAACAAAGAGATACGTGTACAAAGTATTCAATGCGAATCAACCGTTGTGATCGATTTTGAACTGAACCGACTCGGAAACAAATTTTGTTTTGGTTTATAAGATTTTAATTTGTTTAAACCGATGAAGCGTTTCTCACAACCATTATTGGTTTGCAACTTGTCATGGGTCGATGGCGATCAAACATTCTAAATAGAGACAAAACTAAATAAACTTTCTAAGAAAGAACAAAAAAAAAAACAGAGATATTACAGAATTGGATATGTTTTTTTCTACAGAATTGGATTTTTTTTGTTGTTGTTGTGGTAGTTGGTAGCTGTTCAAAAGAAAGAAAAAAATGAATGCGAAGTATTTATAAATAGTGTCGGTTATGATTTGTGTGAAAGCCGTTAAAAACGTTGTAGCGTGTAATTTGGATAATGCTGTCTATTTCAGTATCTATCAAGACGTAATTAATATTGTTGTGAGAAATTTTATCAGGAGATATTTAGTCTTTTTCATCAATTGAAAAAACAAAATTTTCAATCAGGAAAGTGTGTACATAGAATTCTTTTCCCTAACGAGAAAATTATTTATCAACTATCATTTTCTTTTCTTTATACCCTCTTTATATGAAACAGACATTATAAAGTAAGAAAACTATAATCAGTTAATCACTATCAATCACTAATAATCATACTCTCTTTTGTATCAGTTTCTTCAGATAATGAAAACAATGATCCTTATTAATCACCATCAGCTTCTTTGTTAAGGTCATAAGACTCGGTCGCTGTACAGAGTACAAACCTAACCTCAGAGAAGCTAAGGATGACAACACGAGCAAATTCATTCATAAGAATATATACAGGAAAGAGCAGTACAGAGACAAAACATGTGAAATACCACAAGAACAGAGCAAAGGAACAAAATAGAGTTATGTCAGGAATTTACAAACAAACAAAACACATAACTAATGTTTTTTTTGTTACATTAGATGAATCTGAAGAGAGACTCATCTAGTAACTTCTCTTGTGTTTTCTTCATTGTCTGCACCTGAAACCCTCTTATACCTGAGATTTACACACAACACCATCAGCAAGAAGAAGAGATTGTTCGGATTCTTAGTTAAATCTGTACAGAAACAATTGTCTCTGATCCGTTCAGAGTGATGAAGAAAAAGAGTTGAGGGATCCCACCTGAAAGAAGTATTTGGGCTGGGGTCGATTCTCTCACGAGGAGCAAACTCATTGTAGAACTGAACAGAGACCATACGGTTATTGGCTGAATCATTTGGTGCAGGTGAATTATCTGAATTCAAACTTGCATTGCTGGTAAAGAACCCTGCGAAAGAGAAAGACAAATTCAGGGGTGTTTTTATGAAACAACAAGAGCTTTAGCACACATTTGACCAAAGATCTCCAAAGCTAAAACAAGAAAGATGTAAGTTGTGTGATTGCTAAAGAACCAACATTACACGAAGATAAAGAGTTTGTGGGTTCTTTTATAGGCAGAAACATGTGAATGCAATAGAAACTATGTAAAACCAAACATGTATAGCAATTTTGGGTTCTTCAAAGCCAGCTAAAAACAAACAAACTTAATCAGAGAAACTTCAAAATGGTGTATATACCTTGAAAGATTAAGAAGACGAAGAATATAACAGTCACTATCATGGCGAAAATGCTACTGCATGGAGAGGAGGACTTAGCTGCTTTCAATCTTCTCATTGTTTTCATCCGTTCAATCCGAGCACGTTTCCTCATAGCAAGCTCCGTGATTTCCCTCATCAACTTCTGGTCATTAGCACTCAGCAACGGGCCTTTCGGAGGCCTCGGTGGCTTTGAAGGTTTTCTATTCTTCTTATACTTAACAATATCAAACTTTCTATCCGAAAGATCTAAACTTTGACTGCTTCGTTCTCTCCGCTTTCCATCTCCCATCAAAGGGTCTACCAGATCATCAGCAGCACTCTTTTCAGACCCATCAAAACTCAAACGTCCACTCCAAACATCATGATTCAAAACGTTATCTGAATCCCCTTCTGCTGAAACAAGATTCGTCGTGATATCTTGTGTCTCATTGAATCTACCGTTTTCAATGTCTACATCAAGATCCTCTTCTTCTGAAACAATTTGATCCATCCCGCACAAACACACAAAAAAAAAGCTGATCAAAATCCTTAGCTATCCCCTGAAACTGAAAATAATCCTATATAGAGGCTTCCTCAACTCCAAAGACTTGCTCTTTAATTAAGTCCTTTCGTCCTCCTAACATATCAAGCAAATGGGATTAGCATAACAAATTCATCCACGAAACTGCAAAGAAGCATGAACAAAAATCTGATGCCAACAAGTGCCTAATATGGTTTAGCTAAAACCCTAACATCGCAGAATCACGTAAGCCTTCGATATCCAACAAACAACAACTGATACCGTTAAATCCCTCTAATTTCTAAGAACAAACCAAACGAGAAAAAAAAGTTTCCAACTTTTTGGAAACTTGAAGCATATTATATAAAAAAAAATCTCCGTTTGACAGAACAGATGCAACACAAATGAACCCATTTATGAAACCCAGAATCTAAAAAGAGAAAACCTTGAGTAATATTATCAAAGATTTCAACTTTAAAAACGAAACTGAAGAAGAAAACAGAAAAATAACAAACCCAGAAGAAACTCACGGAATCAAGCATAATAGCTGGGAATGTCGGAAGCCCTTGATGCTGCGAGATACGAGGAAGACAAAAAAAGGAACAACTTTGAATCCAATTTTGGGAAAGGAAAGAGAGAGAGTGACCAACCTAAAATTAGGGTTCATAAAAGGGTATTTATTTTTCCTTTTTCTTTTGGGATTAAATCCGTTTGTTTTTTCTTTTTTTTTTAAATAACACTAAAAAAAAAAAAAAAAAAAAAAAAAAAAAAAAAAAAAA
>NC_025697.1:22737917-22773752 GCF_000633955.1 Camelina sativa | reverse complement strand
AAAAAAAAAAAAAAAAAAAAAAAAAGAGACAACAACAAAACACAACACACAAGAATGTCTTTTGGATTCTAGTAATGTCGCCGAACAAATTGAAAATTGGAAAAAAACTTCTGAAGACGTGTTAGCTTTGTTCAGCATCTACGGACTTTGGGGGTCTTCTTTTTATTTTTTGATTTCTTTCTTTTTCATTATAAATAATTTTATAATTAGCAAATCAAAACATAGAAAGAAAAACAACAAAAAAATAGGAAACAAATACACACTTATTATACCGATAAATTATTTTTTAGAAAGTAATAAACCACTATCTTTCATTTTTCTAACCTTGGTTAGTTAATTAGTTGGTATCAATGATTAACTTCTAGAAGTCATTTAAATTCTTTTATGTTTTTTTTTTCTTTCACTTAGCCAAAAGAAGAAATCAAGTGATTTTTCTATATCTTTCAAATAAGTATGTCATTCTAAATTTTTGTTTTTATTTTAAATTCTAAATTTAGTTTATGGCTTTTTTTGAGATTTTTCTTTTAAAAAGGTGGTCGTAAACCAATTTTACTACAAGAGCCACTTTAGCTATCATCCAAACAGCAAACACCAAAACAATCTTATTTTTCATTGTTAATTTTATATTTTCTATTAATTTTTTTTTACGGGTTTATATCGCTAATCAGCTAGCTTATATTGTAATTGAAGCAATGAAACTATTTTTGTCACACCATAATAATTTAGTCATCAATTTGCCACAATTTTTTCCTTCACTTTTGTATTACCCTATTGTTCTTGGAATTTAATAATTTAAAGGAGACATATACAGTAAAACCTCTATAAATTAATACTCTATAAATTAATAAACACTATAAATTAATAAATTTTGGTGGTTCCAAGTCGGGCCAGTGTAAAAATTAACAATATTCGATAAGATAATAAGATAATAATTTTTTCGAAATCTCCTTATAAAATATGGTCCCAATAATATCATAAATTAATAATTATGTAAATTTTTATATATATATATATATATATATACTGATATAATAGTGTATGTTTCTCCTAAAGCTCAATTCTATAGAACAATTGTAATGTTGTATTTTCAACCTATAATAATATCTCTAAAATATTTTATAACATGTCATACAAATAATTAAAATTTAAAGTTTTAATTTTTAGATATGCATCATTTACAATTTGATAATTTGACAGATTATTAAAATAGGAGAATTGATATTATTATTCATAGATTTGAATTTATGTGTCTCATGTGTATAAGTCAATTTGTCTATAATATTTGTAATTTATTGTAAATAGTGCTTTTTAAATATTACAAGTTCAATTCCTAAACCATAAAATTTATAACATCCGAAAGTTTAATCTTATTTTGCTATAGTTGTTCAAATTCATAATTTTTTAAAAAATAAACAATTAAAAATATATCTATAAATTAATAATTATTAATTTACAGTATAAAATAATAATTATTAATTTACAGTATAAAATAATAATTATTAATTTATAGATAAATTAATATTACTATAAATTAATAAAATGTCTTAGTCCCAACATTATTAATTTATAGAGGTTTTACTGTATATTCATCATGTATGACTCGTACAGTACGAGTATACAAAAATAGCCGTTACGGTGCCATTGTCTTATCTTATGACGTACGTTGTCCAAAGATCAACATCAGGGGTCCTTTCTGCACTAAACATTGACTAAGATACAAACATAAACAAACCAATTTCCTTTTAACTTTTATTTGGCAATAGTGAAACAGATCTTCTCCCAAAAATAAAATAAGATTTCGAAGAATAATTTGAAACAATCTAATGATATGAACATACCTATATAAATTTTACGTAGTTGGAGTAATCTATCTTCTAAAATTGACCTATGATGTTGTTCAACTTTATTTTATTTTATTTAACAATATATTTGACTTTAAACTCCAATTGAACCGATAAAAAAAATCCTTGTATATTAAAATATGCTTAATAATTCTCCAAATTGAAAAGTAAAAAACCGAACAGAGAAATTCAGATGCTGACAACCCAGCTTCTGATCACACAATGCAAGAAAAATTAAAAATAGAAGCAAAATCCAAAAAAAGAATTAAAAGGTGAAAGACAGATGAGAGATGCCACCAGATTGTTCAACCCAAGGAACAGAGAAACTGAGTTTACCAGTTTCTTCTTCCCACATAAACTCAGCTTCCTTGTCGTTCAAGTAACACATCACTGGAGCTACACTCGAATACGCCATGAAACTTCCTTCGCCTTTCAAGTCAACTCTTACAATGTTATCACCAGTGACCTCCATGTTTTGAACAGTTCCGACGCAGTTGAACATGTTGATCAACCCTAGAGGAGCAAATCTAACCCCTGCGCTTCCCAGTTCCGTGACTGGCACGAAACTGAATAGATCAAACGCAGATGGTTCTAGGGTTATCTTGATCGCGTCTGATTTTGAGTTCATGAAAAGGATTTCTTCAGATTGCTGCTTGTACACCAAGTAATCTCCGGTGTAGCTCACTTGAGAACCTGCAGCTTCTGGGTTTTGATCCCATTCGATGTCCGAGACATGAATCGTTCCCGAAACTGCCGTGTAACATTCTTTGTAGCCCTTGATCACATGGTCCTTTGGGCTCCAACCAGCTCCTTGACAGTTGAATGCTCCGATTACTCCTCCAAACTGCAATAAATCAATTTCTGCGATTTAATAAAGTTTCTATCTTTAAACAAATAATTAGATTGTAAACAACTGATTACCTTGTTGAAGTTGAAGATCTTGAGGATTGATTCTCTGTCAAACAAAGGGTTCTTGAAGAGTGAATCTCTAGTGGGAAGAGCATAGTGGATACACCTTGGGATGGTACCATCAGAGAAAACAAGTTTCTTGATAAGATCAAAGTTATGTGAGGCTTTGCCAAGATGGTCACTGAGATAGACAGGGCCACCGCAGATGGCTCGAGATGCAGCGTGGTACTCGGCACAGACATGGTCTGATTGGAACATGTCCCAATCTGGTTGAATCATATGACCCATCCAAAAGCTGTTGTAAGAACAGTGAATCATGTGCACTCCCTGTAGCCAATACACTCCTTGTGGGTCACCATTTGGGTCTTGCCACCAAAAGTCATCACCTGTTCAAAATTCAAAACATCATTAATGCTTATAAACTTATAGAGACAATATATGGAGTCCAAAGAAAAATCTTCATATATATTACCAACTCTGCCGATAGAGATTTGCTTTGTGGCCAGGAAGAAGAACTCATTGCACTGTTGCATACTGGCAATGACTTCGGTTCCATTGAAATTCTTGATCATGGATTCGGTCAGACCACCGTAGTAAGCTTTAGCAAGCTCCACTCTTCCTCCATGTTCTTCTGCTACGGACTCCAAGGTCTAAAACCAAAAACATACTTGTCAATGTATAGAAGAAACATGGTATGTGTATGAAACAGAGTAATAATATAAAAAAACTTACCTGGAAAACATCAATCTTGGCTCCTGTAACACCAACTCTAGCAAGATAAGAGTGCATGGAATCGTAGAATTCATGAGCTTTAGAAGGATGAACAAGACCAATCCCAGCTTCCTCAATCTTGTCGACTGCAAGATCAGTCATTGTACCACCTAGACTAGGTGAAAGGTCAAAGGGAACAACCTTGGCCTTCAACTGCGTCAAGGTTTCAGGCCTAACACCATTCCAAGCACCACACAGAGCATGCCACACATATATATCATCCAAACTCTTAAACCTTGTCCTCAAATCCCTTGTGAAAGCCTCCATACCTGTTCCTGAAGCATCCTCAGAACCCAAAGACTCTTCATTCTCAACCACATCGAACATTGCATTTAGTTCTTCACTCAAAATCTTAATCTTTTCATCAAGCTCGTGTAGATCTTGTTCTCCAGACTCACGAACCAGCTTCCGTCTCAGTATAATCGCCTGAATTCGCTCGGTTGCTTTGTAGATAATCATCTTAGGCTTGTGAGGATCGAAGTGAGATGCATCAGATGTTATAAAGGATCCACCTTTATAGTTTCTAAACTTCTTACACTCCTTGAAGCTGGTAAGCCTTGCAGTCATTTGCTCTCCACCAAGAACAAGATTCTCAGCGTCTTTGTCTAGCTCATCACCAAAGTTAATACTTTGCCATCCATCATCAATGATGATGAACTTCGGACACACGCCACCATCTTCAAACTCCTTCACTCCGGTCCAAATGGTTGCAGGATCAACGGTCAAGTAGCAAGCATCCCAAGTGCACCATCCAAACTTATCGACGATTTTGGGAAGTTTCTTCTCTTCTAGAAGCTTGAAAGTGTTCATATGGACACGAAGTGCACTAAAGGCCTCTCTCATGAGGTTATAAGGATTGTCACAGATGTGAACGTAGGCAATGGAATTGAAAGATGACTCTTTCACTTGAGTAGAGCCACTCTCTGCAAAAATCAAGACATTACCTTTTTCACCAGGGTGAAGGACAGCTCTGAAAGGTCCTTCTATGATTGGTATGATGGCCACATAGGAATCGATCTCAGGAATCTTTAGCATCACCCACTGAGTCTCGGCTTGAATATCCGACCCGGATTTCCCGATCCAAGCGGTCGACCACCACATCTTGAACCGGAATACACTAAGAAACTCTCTGTTCTCGAATCTTCCCAAGGAGTTTGTGAGAAGATCGGAGGGAGATTCATTGGAGAATCCAAGAAAGCCTCCTTTGTGAGCGTTGGCTTGAACTCGGAGGAGGATTGGGACAGGAGCATCAGTGGCTATGGACTGAGATGCAAAAGGTGTGAAAGTGACGTTCTGAGGGACATCAAAGAGGATCGGAGAAGAGTCTTTGGCACGAAGGATCCCTTGGGATAGGTTAAAAGTGTTTGATTGCAATGTTGGCTTAGTTTGTGGAACACCAAGAGGTTTGGTTTCAATGACATCGATGATTGATGCAAGAGAATCGTTAAGCGGAGCCATTAGAAAACAGAGGAAGCGGGCAAAAAAAACAGAGGAAGCTTGCCAAAAAAACAGAGGATGGTTGGTGATGAAAATGCTATCTTCTGCTTTCTATATATATACATAGAAAATGAATAAAGTGGCAATGAAATCATACTGGGAGATCCTTCGAGTTTCCATAACTTTGCTTCGTATATATCGTTTTATCTTATCACATTTAATTACACCAAATCTTCTTTGTTTAGCTATGAGATTTTTTACTTGCACAAGGAGATTGATTTTTATGTAATTAATACGGAGAAATATATGAGTGTCGCTATTAGGGAAACTGATGTATATACGATATATAATCGAAGGATCTCCCGTAATATATACTTTACATTAAAAAATTTGGACGACCAAAAAGATAGAAAATTTACGAAGAAGATAGGGTTTGTTCTTGCGAGTTCAAGAAACTGCTAAAGAAAAGGAAATCAAAAGAAAAGCAATAAAGGTTAAATATAAAATAAAATTTAAAGTGTCATATTATTCACACCACACGTCGCTTCTTAATGTCTGCGTGCATGCAAGCTACTTGGCAACTCTGATGCTACAAAGACAAATAATCGTTATTATAGGAAGTATATATTTTATCTTCTATTAACAAAATGAAAAATATCCAATTAAGTAATAACTAATCTAAATGTCTATTGAATAACTTGGATTTCGAATCTCCGAAGAGAAGTTTTATATATTTGCGGATATCTACATATTATTGTGCATTATGTATCCCATTTTGGAAATTTCAGATATTGTATTTAGCTTAAACAAATAAAAAATATCGTACAAACGGGATGATTGTCGGATAAGACAGAACATTATAGAGTAACTTTTGTTAGGACGATAGGGTTTCTCTTTGAATATTCTTTTTGGGATACAATTTTTCAAAAATACCTTATTTTTCAAACTTAAGCTATTAAAAAATTGCAAATTTTTAAAATTTGTATGTAACTTTATAAATATATACATAAATTAGCTTTATGTGTCTAAACTTTTTTATATATTTTATAAATACTTTTTAAAAACCTTTAACTGTTTAAAAATCTTTTAAAAACCTTGTAAAAACATTTTAAAATGTTTTAAAATTTAATAAATATTTGGATCTAGTCTAGAGGTAGTAGTTATTATCTAGAAGTACCTTGTAAACCATATAAAACTTTATAATTTTTCATATTTAAAAAGGGGTATTTTTGAAAATGGATAAATGAAAAATATTTTTGAAAAGGGATACACCAAAAGAGGTATTTCTCAAAAATTCTCTATTTAAAATTAATCAAATAATGCCAAATCATATTAAATAAAATCGATATTAATAAATATTTTAAAAAATCAGTAACAAAAAACTGAAATATATTAATTTAAATAAATCCAAACCGACACATATTCTCGTTTAATTATAAAATAGAAACTTTAATTCTCTTTTATAAACTAAAACTAATAATAAAATCTAAATCATAATTCAATTTGTCAACTCAAAGCGACATGTAATAATCTATTTTAATTGTAAAAACTAAACTCTAATTCTCATTTGTCAATCTACATATAATTTTGTTTAATTATAAAATCTAAACTCTAATCAGTAACCTCCTCCCCTTTAATTTATAATCTATGTTGCATATAATTTTTTTAAGATCTGTTTCCCGTTTCTGAAACGTTTAGAAACAAAAATTCGTAGAAACATGAAAACAAGTCAATGAAACACAATTCTTATAGATCTTTGTTTGAAAACTCCATTTCCATTTTGAAAACACGACATAATTTTTTTTTAGGTTAGAAACTTAATGGTTTTTGTGGAATAATGGTTATGATTAATAAGATATACAATGATATAATAGTGTTTTCTATTGCAACTATGCAATAAACTTACCAATCAAAAAATCTATATATATAATGTTCTACAAAACACAAAAAATGATTTGTATTTTTTGTTTTTTTGCGTTTTTGCCTAAAAATATGAAAGAAAATTCATTATACAAACAAGTGTATAAAGTTGTCTATTACATTCCACATTTCCGCGTAATATATCCAACTAACATAATTATTTCATTATTTGTTTTTTCATTATGCAATATATGTAATTATGCGATTATGCAATGTTAATAATTAAAGCTACAAAATTATAATTTTGACAAAAAAAAAGAAGAGGAATCACGTTATTGGCGAAAAAACGAGGAATCACGGTAAAAAAACGTAGAATCACGTTCTGGCATACAATAATAACATAACCAATTTTCTTTTAGTAATTATGTAATCTAATCATATCTAAATCGTTTTGTCATTCAAAAAAATAGGATTGCAGATTGTAATCTATTCAATTGCAGGACGGGGTAATACAATTATGACCCCGGTGCATTATTTTTTTTTTTGGTAAAAGGTTAAGTTTCCCTGGTGCATTATTGTTCTGCTTTGGCCATTATGAATCGAACGAAAACATCGATTGATTTGAACTTAATTATATCCATCTTATGAAAAGAGTTTATTGATATCATATACTAGTACAAAGGAAAACAGGATAAACTTCATAAGTGATAACAATGGGAATGCATGCAAAAAAAGCAAGCAAGAAAGAAAGAGAATGCATGCAGACTACTAAGGAGCGTACGTGCATTACATGCTAGAATTTCTTAAAACTCAACGCCACCTAGACCTTTTCGAATCATTCCCGCTTCCAACAATATCAGTGGCACCACCTTCAACATATCTACCAACGCTGTTTCAAACAACATTACCAACAAACTTAACAGCATCGACACCTCCACCAGCACCAGCATTTCCACCAGCACCAGCACTTCCACCGGCACCACCAGAACCACTTGCTCCTCCAGTACCACCAGCACCACTAGGACCACCAGCACCACTAGGACCACCAGCACCAGCAGCACCACCAGCACCCGTAGCACCACCAGCACCACTAGGACCACCACTACCACCACCACCAGTACCACTAGCACCAACACTAGCACTACCAGCACCACTAACACCACCACTACCACCAGCACCAGAACTACTAGCACCACCATTACCACCAGCATCAGAACTACCAGCACCACTGCTACCACCAGCACC
The DNA here is from genome assembly GCF_000633955.1 of Camelina sativa. Lineage (NCBI taxonomy): Eukaryota > Viridiplantae > Streptophyta > Magnoliopsida > Brassicales > Brassicaceae > Camelina > Camelina sativa. The sequence goes on along the minus strand of NC_025697.1, from coordinate 22,765,689 downwards.
ACCAGCACCACTTGCACCACCAGTATCAGTAGCACCACCATCACTACTAGTATCATCACTTTCACCAGTACCACCAGCATTAGCACCACTAGCACCACCTGCACCACTTGCGCCACCAGCACCAGTAGCACCCCCTGCACCACTAGCACCACCAGCACCACTAGCTCCACCGGCACCGCTAGCAGCACCAGCACCACCGGCACCGCTAGCAGCACCAGCACCACCGGCACCGCTAATACTACCACTAGAAACATGGGTACTAGTAGCAGTTCCATCTCCACCAACACTACCACCAAGACCATCTCCACCAACACTACCACTAAGACCATCTCCAACAACATTAGTTCCATTGGCACCACCACTAGCACCACCACCAGCACCACCAGTACCACTAGCACCACCACCAGCACCATCAGCACCACTAGCACCACCACCAGCACCACTAGCACCACCAGTACCACCAGTACCGCTAGCACTACCAGCACCACTATCACCATCATCACCACCAGCACCACTATCACCATCATCACCACCAGCACCACTGGCACCACCAGCACCACCAGGTCCACTGGCACCACCGGGACCACCAGCACCACTAGGACCACCCGCACCACTGGGACCACCCGCACCACTAGGACCACCAGCACCACTTGCACCACCAGCACCACTATCACCACCACTAGCACCACCACTAGCACCACCACTACCACCAGCATCAGCACCACTAGCACCACCAGCACCACTTGCCCCACCAGCACCAGTGGCACCACCAGCACCACTAGCACCACCAGCACCACTAGCTCCCCCTGCACCACTAGCACCACCAGCACCACCGGCACCACTGGCACCACCGGCACCACCAGCACCACTAATATCACCGCTAGACGTATCACTACTAGTTGTAGTACCTCCAGCAGCACCACTATTACCAACTCCTACAACAATGCTATCAACAACTCCTTTGTGATCACCTCTTCTAGTACCACTTCCTACAACCCGCCTGTGACCACCTCTTCTAACGAAACCACTAACACCATACATGACGCCTATTTCACCTTGAAAAGTACCATCTATACGGTTTCTTCCACTTCCAATAACGCCACTATCACCTTTTCTAGAACCACCGGCATTATTTCTAACAATGCTACCAACACTTTTTCCACCTCCGTCACCAACAACTCCTCCTCCCGTTCTTATATTAGAACTTGCACCTCCATCTTCGGCTGCAAAACCACCGCTGGAACCACCTTGAGCTTTTATACCATCCCCGACAACAGCACGAGCACCGCCTGCTCCATGTATATAATGCCGGCTTTTGCCGCTGCCACGACCACCTATACCAGATAATTTTCCCAACACTTGGGTTGACATCAGTAACGCCAACACAAATGCCATTACCCAACCCCTTCTCACGACCATCTCCATATATACTCTTACTCTCTCTTTTTATATATTAATATACGCCGATTCTGATCAAGACAGATAACCAAACAATATAAGCTCAATCAGAACCTGTGATTTGATTACTAGATACCTTGGCGGGAAGCCGTATTTATAGCAAAAAAAATCCATCACAAGCACGCACACGTGTCTTCTAAGTACTGGTTCATTACTAATATGAAAACCCACCCAACACTTTTAAATCTTGAAAACGCGTCCAGATTCTTCGGTCGACATGGATACACAATATATACTCTTCTATAATATGATATTAAAATAGAGCTGATAATGATGGTCACTTGTAAGAACACTCATGCGTTCTTCTAAGAACAAGATATTTCAGACAATATTCTTGCTCCATTCATTTCACAGTGCTTCTTAGTGGAATATTTCATGTGGAGCTCAACTTGCATAACCGCACTTCTGCTAATATACTAAAGTTGCATCCAGGAAAGAGGTTTGGTCACGATTTTTCGATAGCCTGGCTACACTAGGAACATTTAGACCTCAACGGTTTATTATTGGTATATATATGTTCTAAGCAGTGACCCTTATATATATATATATATATATAAGATATGAACGCTTAAGAATATAACCTAAACGAAACTGCTTCATACCATTCAACGCGACGTAGCGATGAATAAAAGGAAACACGTGATAAAGTGGGAATAAACAATGGGAGTTATCCAACAAAAAAAACAAATAATACTCACTCAGTTTCATAATATATGATATTTTAGAATATTTTTTTTTGTTTTATAATATAAGATGTTTTCAAGTTTTTATGCAATTTTTAAATTAAGTTTATATTTAATATTATGTGATATTGTTTCTGATTGGTTGAATTTTTTTAAAAGTAAATACTTCTTAACAAATGTGTTTTAAGATAAAACATCGTATATTTTGAAACGGAGAGAGTAATATACTTTTACACTTGGGCATGCCGACAGAAAAAAACAATATACTTGGCAATTGGTATAAAGGGAGTTTTGGCAGCGAAATTGTGTCACTGTGACTGACTGATAATCACTGATCACTGATCTCCACTCTCTTCCTCAACTTTAGAGTTTAGATTCTCCCAAAAAGCAATTTTCTTGTGGCTTTTTTGTACAGTTGCGTAGCACAAAATAAATAACAGAATGGAAAGATGACCCAATAAAACGGATTACAGACTTTTTTACCAATACAAAAACATATTTCAGCTTAATTACTGGCATCTTAGAATATTTTTTGGTTAAGGTTTATACATTTGCAATTTTGTTAAAGCTTTCTGAGCCTAATTACAAATGTAGAAGAGTAAAACACAAATCATAAACAAAGTTAGCTTTTTAATACTTCTTTTTGAAAAATATTTATAATTATTTTATTAGATTTAGGATTGTAATTTATATATATTTAGGTGGTAATGTAATCTATGGTATTTAGATTTGTATAATAAAACTAGGTTTTCACGCTGGTCAAAATTTTAGTTATCATATTTTGAATAATAATGTTTCATTTATTTGGTTTATAAATTCCCAATTATTCAGTTTTGAGTCTAATTGAAAATATTTCATTTGTATATGCATCATACAAAACAACACAAATCTAAAATCTATGTATTATCCAATAACAAATTTGATTTAAAAACTATATAAAACATAAGAAGAGGAAAAAATATTGTCCTCTGCTATGTAGCGGTTAAAATTTTTTTCAGCCGCAAAAAAACATTCTATAAAACCCGTGAGAGTAAATAATAATATGCATGCACATTCCCCGTTTGAGACCTATTTATAATATGTTTTGAACTCACAAGGTGAGACACAGTCAGAGACTTGAATTTGGAGCTCAAATTAAATGATTATGTTCAAAAATAAATGATAATGTTCAAATAGTCCCGCACAAGTTCACATTTTTTTAATAAGTTCCAAAGTAACTAAAAATATATTACATGTTGTGGAGTCAAATCGGTTATCAACGCAAAAAAAGAGTTCTCTCTATTTCCATACACCTATATATTAGATGTTTGTAGTTTGTGAGTTCTCTTAAGTGCTTATTGTTGTACATATGTAGTTTGATGTGGGACGTTTATCTATACGAATGTTTATAGATATTTTTCTATTAGATATTTAGATGTTGTGTAGTCATATCGGTTATCAACGCAAGAAAGAGTTGTCACTTGTTAGTATGCAAACCAGTTGATTACGTACGTGTGACAATCGTTTGTATGTTTTGTTAATAGCAGGGCAATGCAGGATATTACATATCAGCGTTATTGCTGGGAAGTGGAAATTGACGACATAGTATCAGCAGATGTTTAACCCGTGCGGTGTCAAACTTCAATACTGTATATGTAAAGTCAAAGATGGAACAAAATTTGAGGACATGGCAAAATTGATTATGGGTGATTACGAACTCGAATCTGGGTAAGACTGTCCGTTTGTGCGTTACAATTTACAAGGTAACAAACATGGTCATCTTAAAGAAGAAGACGAAGGTGTAATTGCTGATAGCCAGACTGGAGAAGGTATTACTAGTGTTTGATTTGATTTTACATACGGGATCTTTGATAAATGGTCGAACTAACATGTGTGTGCCATATACAAGAAAGATTGGGGATAATTCTGCGCCGATGCTACCGATGAGGCAATTACCACCAAGCTTCACCATTCAGATTTTGGATTTATTTTGATTATATTTATTTAGAATATGATAAAAAGCTTCTCAAACCATTCTCATCGGTTATCTTTAGGTAGTGTCTAAAAGAAAATTTAATAATTAACAAAAAAGAAAAGAGGAGAGATAATGTGATCCAAAGTAAGACAATTTAAAACATCCTTTTGACACATGTGCAAAAACAATTAATATTATGCAAAAACAATTAATATTAAATTTATTTAAATAAATTATGCAAAAACAGTTAAAATTAAATTTATTTGATACTCATTAAGTGTGTATCACTGATGTGAATGCCCTCATACTGCACATATATACTTATTAATATAGATATTCTAAATACAAAAAAACAAATTTTGTTTTACATTTTTTAACTAAACCAAATAGTTTTTTTTTTCATGAAAAAACTAATTTTATTAATGGGTCGACTCAATGGGTGAAATTACAAACCGACAACAAAAACAAAATGGAATTTTCCATTGAACAACAATAGAGAAACAAGGCTGGTTCGGGGCAGTTAAACAGAGGTAGAAAATCAGATCTACTAGCACCGACGCATACAAGTCCCACGGCTTTGTGATTTCGTCGCTGGATCCTATTCGTTAACCGGAGTATTTGGATCCTATCGCAGAATCGTTACCAACGGCGATTCAAACCCACTACAAGACTTTTAGAATAGATCGATCATTCGACTCTCCGCCATCCAATGAATATCAAATCCTCGACCTAGCAAAATGACATACTCGGATCCAAGCCCTTGATCTCCGAATCCATGCAACCAAAAAGCCTTCCCGAGGCAAAGCAATCTTCAGACCCGTCCGATGGAAACTAAACATGGAGGCTAGAGAGAGGTGCTGGCTCAAAACAACCTCTCAACAGACAGAACCCATGAAAGTCATCTAAGATCCTAAAAAAAATCTACCGTTGACCACCAAAACACTCACCCAATAAACCCACCTATCCTCATATGTCTTCCGCCGCCTCCGCAGCCTCTAACCTGACGGTTGAGCTGTGAAATACTTCTCTGCATCTCTAATGGCGTCTTCAAACTAGGAGGAACGAGATCTGAAGCCTTTCGTCCTCCGGGAAAGGGACACAGCTGCAACGCATGCCAGAAAAAAACACACCACTCCGGTGATGGGGAAGAAAGCTTGCCTCACTCCTGCTGCGACTCGATCTAGATCTAAAAAGGAGAAGCCTTCGAGAGAGAGAGAGAAATGAACAGTGGAATGATTGTCCTTTTTTAGTAACTCATATAAAATGGTTTTTACGGTTTTTAAACATGATATAAGTGTGATTTTTGAGTCTTTTGATTTGCTTTTTAGGTTATTTTTGAGTCTTTGTAGGACTAGGTACCTATTGGCACAGAAGAGAGCATAATGGAGCAAAATAGGAGGATTTGGAGCACATTCGAGCATTGAGACCGAAGCTATGAAGCTTGGATACGAGTTTAGAGAGTTGCGTTGATTGATGGACTATGCAATACACAAAGAGTCCGAGTTTCTCAAGAACTGAATTGCAAAGCTGTCTCAAAGTTTTCACTAATTGCAATATTAAGTCCATAATGTGTTTTAGATATATATATATATATATATATATATATATATATATGTATAGGATTTTACATGCCTACGGATCAAACTCCTTGAATATTGCCAAATTTTCTTTAGAATCTGCTTTATTGTAACTGATTGCAACTCTCCAAAACAATGGCTTCAACATGTCTGACTTGTGATCTTCTTCAAGTTTCCGTAGATGTGTCTATCACAAGAACGATGCTCTACCATTAGTAACTCTCTAGCAACACCATAGATCAATCCTCTATGCATGTCTGAAATTAAGGTGATGTTCTCACCTAACCCCAAGCTCAAGTCTTCTTTTAATTTCCAAATAAACCATTCTGAATTGGGATTGTTCTCACAATCCTCTACAGCCCATGCTATTGGAAATATCTAGTTATTAGGGTCTCTTCCAACAGCATTAAGCATCATCCCTTGCATAGATTTCTTCAAGAATGTAGCATCCAGACCAATGGTTGGTCTACAATTCTGCATCCAAGAACTCCTCAATGCCTCAAAGCAAATGTATATTTGAGAGAAATACTCACTGCCATGAGCCCTTGTTGTCGTATTAATCTCCACTATAGTATGTAGATTGTTGGTCCATAGTTGCAGCTCATAGTCCCTTAACCTTGCAAATTGGTCATCACACTCAGCTTGCAGCTTACAAATATACGTCTTCTTGCACCTTTAGCATGGTTTGGTGAGATAATAATGTTGTACCTTCTTTTCATCTCATCTTTAATCTCCGGACCACTCATCCCTGGATCTCTTCTAATATCTTCCAAGAAGAGATCAACAATGATAGGTGTCTTTATCGTTTCACACCTTCCTGTTGGATGACCAAGGTGTTCACTACTATAAAGCTTCACCATCCACTTCCCAACCGGATTCTCCACAACACAATAAATGTTCTAATTACAGCCTTTTCATTTACATATAGCTTCAAGCTTGTCCTCTCCCACCTTGAATACACCACATTACGCCTCGTCTTCAATATATATTTGATGAAGTTCTTAAAGTCACTCCCACTACAAAAGAAATGCCTCAAACTGAACACACCATTAGGTAAGCCTCTCTTAGCCAATCGCTCTATTTGTTCTTCTTCAGCGCCAGATTCATCATCAGTTGCAGGATATACTTCATCGTCATCCAGAATTTGTTCCTCACAATTTTCATTGTTGAACACTTCAATGTCCTCCTCGGTAATACCAGCATCGTCGTCCACAATATCATCTTCATGATCTGACTTTGCATGTTTAGATAAACATGCATCTGATTTCCCATCTTCACTATCTTTATCTCCATTCAAATTCTCTGGAAGAACTATCTCAGCAAGTTTCTGGCTTTCTCACCAGCTTCTTTATCTTTTTTTCAAGCAGCTTCAAGTGGTTCTTTTTCTGCCTTTTCAAAGAAGATATCAACTTCTCCCATCCAACTTCCTTTTGCAACCAGTTTATTCTTATTTTTATCAACATTCTTCCACAGAGGCTGCATATCTGCTACTTCCTCAAATGGTAGCTTGTACCACATTCTCCCAAGGTTGTTAACTCTTTTTGCAAGTATTTTTAGCAATACGTCTTGAAAAGTTATCACAGAATCAACCTCAAAACATCAATAACTCCATCAACGTACTTCAACGCTCCATTGTCTGTCTTGAATTGGCAGATTTTATAATTAATGTTATATCAGATTTCTTGTAGAGATTTTATAATTTATGTTATTTTTAAATTGTGTTTTGTTATATGTATAGTACATACATGGAATAAACTGTAAAATTGTTTGGATATGAATATAAGTAATGACATAAATTGTATTTTTTTTTAAACTGAATATATTTTTTTTAAACTTGTGATTCAAAAATACTAATATAGATTTAGCATTAAAACAAAAATACTAATTTGATTCCTTAATTATACTAGAAATTTATACTAATATTATCTAATCTAGTTTTCGGAATTTTTAAAATATAAAGTATGATAAATAGTTAGTTGATACTAATCATACAATAAATAATTTTACTATATATATATTAGTTTATCACATAACTTGTAAGTTTATCGTGATACACCATGATTTGCTTTGTAAATGATAAACACTAAGAGTACTCCAATCCAACTCTATTTTAAAATCAAAATTCTATTATATAGTAATATTTGCTCCAATATTACTCTATATTTTACTTTAAAATAACGAAAATAATAGGATTGCTCCATATATAGAACACAATATGAAGACGATTAAAACAATGCCGTTTCACTCTGTCTGCACACGTGGATTCCACGTCATCATCGCTTAAGAGAGATATTAACAGAGTTAATCATTAAACATGTTTTTGTATGTTTATGCACAAAATCAGAAGTTCGGAAGCCATTTTTCTTTCACTTGTTTGCTTGCCCATCTTTCTATAATTGTGGGGGTGCTTTAATCCGGTTGGCTATTATAATTCTGCTACTAGCTTGTAGGTACGGAACTATGCGTGACATTAATGTTATAAGGTTTAATTATACTTCCACTGATTTATGCCCCATTGTACAATTCTCTGTCTTGATTGTGCATCTTGTTATTTGCATTAGTTATCAACTTTCTTTTGAGTTTGACCGATTCTTTAGTTCTTTGGTACTCGGAGCCACCAGTCCTCAAGAAGGAGTTCCGGTTGATGACCAAAGCTATTGTCAACCAGGTATTACTCATTTTCTAATTAAAGACCCGAATTTAGCAAGTATCAGTGGATCATAAAATTTTACAGTTTATTAAAAAAAATTTAATCTAACTTTTTTTTTCCAAAATTTATAATAAAATAACTTTTAAGCAACTTTCTTAAAATAGGACGGAGAAGCTCTAATGTTAATTTCATATTTAGAACGTTATATAATGTTAATTTCATATTTTAGCATGGCATATGTCACTCGTTATATTGAATATAATATATTAAATGATATTTTGTATATGATAATATATTTTGTAATAAGATAATATATACGACACAAATTTAATTTGTAAGAGAAGTTTTATTCATTATTCATATTAATATATAAGTAGATAGCAATAAGCTAAGCATGCATGCATGCAACGTGAGTGCTTAATTGCAGTCCTATATTATTATTTGTTAACGGCCACTGCAGTTTCCGATTTAGTGTCGTCGGTTACTAACGCTAACGCCACCACCAACTCCACCACCACGTCTTCCTCCGCCAACGTTGCTACCTCCACTTCTACCGGTTTTTCCTCCGGCTCCTACGACCATGTCCACCACGGCGTCCTCCCCCACCGCCACCACCACCTACACCTCCCTCTCCACCTTCACCGCCACCACCGCCACCACGTCCACCTCCACGGCCACCACGTCCACCACCACCGCCACCACGACCTCCTCCACCACCATTGCCTCCATTACCACCAGCACTACCGCCGCCAGCTCCTCCTTCCCCACCACCCCCACTTCCACCACCTGAACCTCCGTCACCACCATTACCGCCTGTACCACCTCCTCCGCTAATTTCACGTCCAACTCCAATGTCATCGCTTACACCACCTCCAACTCCTATACCATCACCAGCATCATCTCCTCGAACTCCTATACCATCCCCAGCACTATCACCCTGTTGATGACGTCAGTTTTTGCCACTGCCATGACCATCTGTACTAGATATTTTCCCCAAACCTTGAGTCAGTGCCGGCCCTGACCTAAATCCCGTAAAACAAAGGCTTTAGGCGGCAGATTATATTAGCAATTTAAGGGGCAGCAATTTTCAAAAACTTGTGGTGGTATAGTGGTTGGGTATGCTTTTATTCTCCATCAATGTTAAGAGTTCGAACTTTTGTGCAGCAGTTTTTTGTAACTTTTTTTTTCTAATGTTTGTTAATGGGAAAAAAAAAAAATTGCTTTAGGCAGCAAAATTGGTTGGGTCGGCACTGCCTTGAGTCGACATCAGTAACACCATCACACACGCCAATACCCAACCCATTCTCACGAACTTCCCCATATTTACACTTTCTCTGTCTCTCTTTCTTAAAATTCATACATACACACACAGCTCAATCAGTACTAGCTAGCTATTTGATTATATATCTATACTTGGCACGATAATTTCTATTTATAGCCAAAAGCCCATCAACAAGCAAACACACGTGTCCTCTTATCACAAATTTCTAATAAAAAATATGAAATCTAGAAGACACTTCTAGACTCGACATGAATACGCAACATAGTCTTCTATAAGCACTAACGTATTTATCAACATAGTCTTTTATACGCACTAACGTATTTATCAAAGCATGATTACTTGTAAGAAAACTCATGCACTATGGCTCCATTCATGTTACAGTGATTTCACTTAGTAGAATATTATACGTGCCTCTTTTCATCTCTCGCCAACACACATTTCCGTTATATCATTTCCGCAGGCCCGGGACACTCCACACTTCCAGAGCCGTGCTTCAGAAAAAGGTACATATTTGACTTAAGCCACAAAAAAAAAACAATTATGTAAATGCCGCATTTTGTTTTTCTAAATTAGGCCTTCTTGGTATATAGCGTTTTATGGCCTTCTTTGGAAACAAAACTCATTAACATTTATGGAAACGAATAAACCAGAACCCTCTACAAATATAAAAGAGAATAATCTTTGTGTTCGGATTCATTAAGATGAACATGATGAGTTTATTTCTTTTTCTCTGTAACAAAATGTCTTGATTCATCAGTAAAGAAATGTGTTGTAAAGCTAAACCAGTAAGTTTATCCAGTAATAAACTAACTAAGGAAAATGATTCATGGGTAAACAATTTGTATGCAACTTTATCAGTTATTAAGGAACTATTCACTGGCGCATTGGATTATTCAGCTTGACTTTGTTTCTTGCAGTTCTTTTGACATGGGTGTTGTTCGTTTCATTATCGCAAGCGGCAGCGGCAGCGTCTGCGGCTGTGGCAAACATTACCGCAGGTTGTTGTTCGTTTAGCAGCCGCTATCGCTGCCACTGCCGCATGAAATCTGTTCGTTTTGCTACTGTTACCGCTGTCGTAGCCACTACCGCTTGTTTGTGTTTGTTTCATAGAAACTGCGGTAATTTTATATTTAATTCTTGTTTTGTTTTTATAAATTTGTATAATTCTATTTTGTTGATTCAAAAAGATAATTTAAATATATTTCCAACCATAAGAAATGTTTATTTAGCTAGTAATATTTTTTTAGTTAAATCTATAATTATAACAACATATTTTGTGATAAATTATGAGCTAAATTAAAACAAAAATAATAAACCAAAACATTGGACTAAAAGTAATACACAAATTTATAAATAAAAAATATAGAAAATAATAAATGAAGTCATAAACAAAAAGGATAGACAAAGTCATTAACTAAAATAATAAACAAAATCATAAAAATATAAGTAAAATTTTCTAATAAGGTAAAAGCCTTGACCATTGACCATAGTCATTCGTGATGTTGTCACGCAAAGCTTCTATCGCTCTATCACCGGTCGGCTCATATGCAATATGCTGTTCTTCTTCTTCTCCTTCTTTAGACATCTGAAACCACAACCACTAAGAATAACCGAGTTTCCTCATCGGTCCAAATCTAAAAAGATGCATAAAACAAATCTGAAACCACAACCACTAAGATCAAAACTAAACACTAAGATAAAAACCAAAACACTTAGTTCTTTAGACATCTTCTTCCTCAAAACACTTGAGTTGTAACCTGAAAAATCATCAAAGCCAAACAAACAAGTGTAACAGCGACTATTAATAGTTTTTAAAAAAACATATCGCATACACACATATCACACCAATCTTTCAGATCATTAGTATAAAAGCAAAGAGACAATTGAAAGCTACTGATATACAGCCATTAACACATAATCTGAAAGCGTTTGTTTATTCAAAAAGCCAGAACAAGGACTTAATTAAGTTAAGCTACAACATTTAACAATCTAAACTACAACCACAAAAGTAAAGCTTTATGCTAAGGGACACACAACACAAGACTCGTTCACCACACCACACCACAACACAAGACTCGTTCACCACACCACAACAAAAGATTTGTTCACCACACCACACCAACACTAAAACATACCCATCACAACACAAGACAACACAACACAACACAACACTAAAACAAGAGACAGAAAGAGGTGAACTTTCGGGTTGGAAACTATCAAATAGACATACCCATCAAAGCAATACAATCAATTAATCTTGATGCGGTGCAGAAGCTAAGAATGGATAAGAGATGAGAGTCCTCCTCTCAGGTCCTACTCTAGGTAAGATTTTTATGGATGTGAGAGTTCTCCTCTCTAGGCTTATACAAAACTCTCTTTAAAATAACTCTTTTATTCAATTCAATAACTGTCGATACATGTGAGGGTTTGATCCCTTTTATAAGGAATAATCAAATCTAAAACTAAGGAAGAGATAAACATCAAATATTCTAATTCTAATCCTAAAAGTAAAGAGTATATTTTTTTAACATAAAATAGGAAACGAACATAAATACTAATAAAGAGCTATGTAAAGTCCGTAGCTTGTTGGACAAGAAACACAACACCAAGACCCAACAAGATCTAATAATACGCTGCATCAAATCTCAATATGTGTTAAAACAGAGATCGAGAGAGTTATATAAAGAAGCAGAAGCAGAAGAGCTTACGAAGATGAGAGTAGGGAAGAAGACAAAGAGAATCGAGCCTGGATCTGCTCCTCGTCGACAGCTTTGTTCTTCTTCTCCTTCTCCAAGCGACGGACTAAGTTCGAGCAGACAGAGAAATCGAGCCTGGATCTGATCTTTGTCGACGGCTTTGTTCTTCTTCTCCTTCTCCAAGCGTCGGACTAAGTTCGAGAAATCGAATCAAATTAGGGTAAAGTTATTTTGTAAAACAATAAACAAAACAAGGATATTTTTGTCATTTACAACATATAACACAACTTTTATTCGCTAATCGCTGACTTTAATACGCGTCTAAATTTTTTAGTCACACAACCCAGCATCTACCGCAGCGTCTTGACGCAGAGAACTGCGGTAACCAAACAAACATTGTTATCCGCGTCAACCCCAACCGCAAGTAGCTGAGGTGACCAAACGAACAGCACCATGATTGATAATACTCATACGTCATAACATGCCACGATTACAATCGTTTCTGCGCTTTTATGATTTATATTGAGCTTTATAATTAACCAAATCCAGTACTTTCGTCCGTTAAGCTTATTGTATCTCTTATAGTGGACTTGTTAGAAAATTAATATTTGTTAGAGTTAGGCCGATCTCGCAGCAAGCCCAGCAAGAGAATGCCACTTTTAAATTTACACTCCAATGTACACTGTGATTTAATAATAGGCATTGAAGATTTTTGCAACGGTAACTTATGACGTCAAAGCTCACTTATTAATTAAACTCACTAGAGAGAAACTAGCCGCTAATGATGTCCCCAACGGTCGGCCGAGAAGAACTAACAGCCTTTGTTTGTTTGGCTATTCAAAAGATGTAAATTAAACTCGGCTATATATTATTCTAATCCAAAAGATGCATGTAAACTTTAAAAACCGAACAGTCTCTTCTCAGACTCAGTCTCTCGTCTCTTCATTTACTAGTTGCTCTCATTAATTAGTGTGTTTTATTTGATAATTGACTCCAGTCTTACTACACCCGACACGATTGTATCCATATTTTTGTTTTACATCAATCTGTGGTTTTAGAGACACCCATGTTGATTTGATTTCTCTGCTAATTCGAAAAGCTTATATAGATTTCAAAGTTGAAATGGTGGACAATGTATGATACTAAGATATAAGTCTCATATTTTTGTTGTTATTTCTTTGATTTTCTATTGTCAAGAGGCTCCCATCTTTGATTCATCTTCCATTCTCACGACAAGAAGAATGGGCGGCCGATCAAGTACAAAAAATCCCTTTCTTCCTAACTTTGAAATTTCTTCTATAAAGCTCTTGGTTTCAACATTCTTCTCCCCCTTGTTGATTTTTGTATGTGCAGCACAATCTTAGAGAACTTGCAACTCCACATCATCACAATCTTAGATACAAGATATATAAAGTTATTACCAAGTGAACAACTACTTAAATTCGTTTTAACTTTTCAGATCATTTCTGTAAATTTGAGTATTTGAAAAACGCAGAAAAAAAAAAAAAAAGGCAGATCAAAAGTATATAAACATTGCATCGAATCAATAAGAGATTGGAGAATAGTGCAAAGAATGCGTAACCTCCAAATATTTAAACTCATGCAACCCGCACCACAAATTTAAGCGCCAGTCAGACCTAGGGTGTCCACAAGTTTTTTTAACAATGTAATTCCTAAACAATTCAATTGGAAATTCACTTACGATTTGTATAATGCAACAACAACATTTCAAATCAGTGAACAAAATTTGAATTTTACCTGACATTCGCAAACATATTGAAGCAACCAAATATATTTTAAGTTCACGCTGAAAAAGAGAAACTCTCTTATGATAGGATCAGATTGAGAAGTAACTTTACCTCATTCTATCTGAATCCCAAAAGATATTTGGAATAGAGATCCATCAACGCACAAAAAGCCTTCGAGATATGCGTTTGTTTCTTTTTCTTTTTTGTTCTTCTGGAAGTGTTAGATCCGTATTGGTTCCCAAACTTGATAAAGATTGGTATAATAATATTTTACGTCGGTTGTTAACTAAAATGACGTTAAAACCCATCCCATTTTAACATTTTGGTAGTGACGATTGAGAGAGAGAGAGAGTACTTCTCGACGGGAGTAGGGGACGGCTCGATAGTTACATAATAGAGTTATAGAGATGATATATACTTCGTTTTCAAAAAGTGTCTAATACACTAAACGTTATGCCGAAAAGAGTATGTAAACGTTATGCCAATGCATGGCTGATCAAGATGTGTGATTTACGTTATCAAAATTAATAGTTTTTGTTTGGTTATTATTGAGCCTTACAAAAGAGGATGAGTAGGATCACCAATCATATAGAGAGATACCGGTTTATATAAATCTGAGAAACCAAAAGAAGAGTTACAGCGGTGCCGAGCTGCTCTTTGAGTTCGGGAACATAATAAAAGTTATAGAAATATTCAAAAAAAAAAAAAAATGTTATAGAAGCTCTGAATATTGTTAAGAAAAATAAGAGAATCAAATTAAGTATATAAAGTAATTTGGTAGCGTTTCTAATATTTTCTTGTAAATTTAGATGGATGACTTTATTTTCAAAATTTATATTACTAGATTTTAATAAATACAATTAACATAGGAAGCGATTTACACGAAGGAAACAATATTTCTTTAGTAAGAAAATTTGAGTTAGATTTCTTCATATATACGTTGCAAATTTTTATTGTTACTGTAGTTTTGTTGCAAATTTGAGACGAAACACAAATTGAGACATTGCGACGGATTTGGTTTCAAAATATAGATCTTTGGTACCAGCCACTGAGCTACACTTGGGAAATTTAACTAGTTTCCCTTAAATTTTCGATACAGATTTGGTAGCAGCCACGTTTGGGGAATTTAACTTTCAAACCTTATTGCACTGCACTGCCGTTACTAATGTATCTGCTCTTAGCTAGCGTTGACTGAAGGTTTCATATTAGCCGAAATTAGTGAAAATTGCCACGGCATTAACATAAATGTCTCCAATGAGGATTAATTTTTATCTTCAACTTCTGCATTCACTTCATCTAAAAGCTTCTCGACTCCATCTAAGTCATTTAAACTTTTACAGCTCTGTGCCCACTGTGAGAATTGAAATCGATTTTCTCCTTCCGAAGTGGTTCGAATGTGGAGGAGCTTATCACCGTTTAGAAGTTCCAAACTGAATTCGAGAGATTTTTGAGAGAATGTATTGTATTGCCTCTTTTGGAAAATGTTTTTCACCCCCTTACAAAAGACTCCCCCCTTACATATTTATACCGACCAATTTATTACCTAATTAATGCATAATTAATAGGGCACGATTTGCGTATCCTAATTAATCGTCTTGAATGCGGGAATCTTTGACCAAGCCCGAGCTTCGAGCTGACCAACGCGAAGCATCTTCGTGCTCTCTTCCTTTCTCCGGGCATGATGGGCCGATCAGTAATACGCTCTTGGCCCATTAGACGTGCTCGGCCTAGGCCCTTTGCCTATTGCCCGAGATGACAGATCGTGGGTACAACACCCACAAGGAGTAAAGTCTTACAACAAGGTACTTTCTCGGGTTGACCCAGCCGCAAGTACTTGTCCTGATGTCCATCATATCATAATATGGCGATGAACTACCAAGAAGTTGGAGATCATCCATTTTGTAAGGTTGGGCCTGTGCCTTGTCTTTCTTGAGTTTAATGATGATCTCCAACTTTACAAAAGCATATTACAAAAATGGATGAACTACCAAGAAGCACTTCAAGAATCCTTGTTAGTCGGACCTAAACTGTTAAAGTATTTTTCAGCCGCTTCAACGCCTTCAGTCTTATGCCATCGAATCTAAACTATCGAACTTATCCATTTCCTTCATGCACTCTATAACCCGAGTAAAAGTTGGAAGAAAGAAAAGAAAAAAGGATCATTAGCTTCAGTCTTTAAAATATACTTTGGTCAGTAATATTTGTCAGAATCATTTGCAGTGTAAATCAACAACATTACAAAATTCTATTACAGGTTCTCCTGAAACTCTATTTTCTTTATGTTGATGTAATCATCATATATTAAAAAAAAAAAAACAAAAAAAAAAACAAACACATTTGATCATAATACTTAAGATAAGACATGTTCACAAAAAGGGCATTTTGCCTTCTCTTCCTTGAGTTCAACACAGTAGCTGGCCCCTTCGAAACCTTTAGTCTCGGCAATGAGATGCAAATAAACTTGGTGATCGCTATCAGTATTATCAATTTCCATCCCGTCCAAGACCTTCTTCTCCTGAGTGAATGATGAAAAGCAAATGATCAGATTGATTATTAGTGAAAGATCAAACTAATATCAAAACAGGGAGAAGCAACAAGACAAAAACAATGCTCTAATCAGTAATTTTGTTTCTTCATTACAAGCAACAATTTTACAGTCTTCTACAGGTCCAGAGACTCTATAGTACCATCATATCCAGAAACCAAATCTGACCCTTATACGACCTTAATAGGCTCTCAAACCATTACCAGTTTCCTTCTAAGAAAGCCACAAACCAAATTGGAAGAGACGACTCATTGATATGAACCTTCATCCATCGAACTAAGACTCCGCATTTAATCTGTACGTACACACATGTCTTAATAAACGCATATAGAAGGCAAATTATAACGAGAATAGTGAGTCTGAACAAAATGCTTCAAATGCATAGTTTTACAGAACATTAACTTATCACTAGACAGAGTCAAGCTGTAGGATGAATCAAGTGCAAATCTTGCTAAGCAAACACTCTTGCTCTTCGTCTACTTGGATCCCTTGTTCCTCCAACCTCTTTTTCATATCCGGACAAGCTTCCCCTGCAGATAAATACGTCTTCATAAGAAGAGTGTAAGTTTCAGAATCGAGGGGACTCCATTTCGTCAAGGTTCTGCAGAATTCTTCTGCTCCATCAACATCTTTGGCTTCCTCAAAGTGAAGAAAGAACGAACGGATCAGCTCTGAGCTCCAAGTCCAGTTCTTGTCTTGACCCAAAGCCGCCTTAAAATGCTTCAGAGCCAAATCTGCCTGATCGTTCTTCAACAGGTGCATCATCAAAAGCTGCCTAGCCTTTGAGAACTGACCTTTACACTTTTCCATGGCGCCATTGAACACAGCCTCCGCATCTTCGTACATGTTCTGCTTTAAGTAGCTGCTAATAGCTACATTTGCCATCCGCATATCGTAAGTCCAGCAAGTTGATTCCCATTCTTCAAAGATTCTCTTGACTCCATCAACGTCATTGAGTTTACTCAATGCTTGGAGAATTATAAGATAGCTTGTATTGTTGACATTAGGGTGTCTTTTCTTAAGCAAATCCCAGACTCGATAAACCTCTTTCGCATTTGAAACTCCAGCATACAAGCTAATGAGGAAATGAAAGGAATCACGCAAGTGAGGATTCATCTTGCTCTCCAGAGATTTCAGGGCCTCTTCAGCTTTATCATATAGACCAACTTTAACGTAGATTGCTGCAAGATTAGCAAACGTATCCCACGAGGAAGAAGTCTCTTCACCTTCTGCTTTCATTTCTTCAAGAACCTTCTCTACTCCATCCAAATCCTTCAAAATTCCACAGCTTTGTATCCACATGGAGTAAGTGATATCACAAGGTGTAATATTCTTTTGTTTCATCGCAACAACCACTTCAGGTACCTTCTCGGGTTGATCTAGCCGCAAATACATAGCCATCAAGTTATTATATGGCAAAGAATTACTCACATGATTGAGATCAACCATATTCTCGAAATGAGCCTTTGCTTTCTTTCTCTTCCTCACGTTCCACGCAGTAGCAGTTCAATAAGGATCCATAACTCGACTGATTCTTGGTGGAATCGTCTAAACTGTTGAAGTAGTTTTCAGCCGCCTCTAAGCCTTTCGTCTTTGCAATAAGATCCAAACGAATTGCATGATCGCTACCAGAAAATGCAATTTCTTTTCTTTCCATCCACTCAAAGATCTAACACATAAAAACGATAATCAGAGTCCTTGGGATGTTCAATCAATTACAAAGAGAGGACAAACCTCGAGGGCGCGTTGAGGTTGACGAAACTTGCGAAGATCCTTTGCGTAGCGAATAAGTTCGTGTTTTTTGACAGGTACACCTTCCATGACGAATTGATTTAGGGTTTCCTCCATTTTTCCTCCCCTCGTGCCGAGGCTTGAGAGTTTCCTGTATATCGAAGGATGCTTTTTCGCCTTCGTCGGAACAGAAGCAGAAGCAGAAGCCTCGCCGCTAATCTCCGCCGGAACAGCAGCGAGCGTCGCACAGAACCTCCTGGCGAGGCGTGAAACGGAATTTATCATCGGATTTTGAATTTTTTCAGTGAATTGACAAAAAAAAAATCTCACTCTCAGTCGGAATCCGAGATTTTGCTAGGGTTTTAAAAGACTTAAGTAGATATCAACTAGAAACTTCGTGTCGTTTTCGTACAATAAAACGGCGTGTAGTTTGTTCTTGTTATTTTTGTCATTCCTGAGAGAGCAAAACCAAAAAAAAACTTCAAAGGTCAAAAATGGCTATCTTTCTTCTTCCTCCTCCGACGAGGACTATCGTCTTCTCCAACTCATCGTCTACACAGTTAATCATACGAAGTCCCAATTTCACGCGACGTGTTCGTTGCCGTATCTCTGATTCCTCAGAGGTGATTCCAATCTTGAATTTTTACGAATCAATTCAACCAATTTTGTACATAGATGCACATATATTATAGATGTGTGATTTTCAATTTTGATGATACTCAGGTTAAATCAGATGAAGGAGCTTCGAAATTGGAGTACAAGCCAGGACCTCTCGACGATTTCTTCATGCAATCGTTTCGGAACAAATTGGTCCAGGTGAGTTGTAAATTGGATTTGTTTGGTTTCGTCATGAGTTTTGAGTGTTTTGATCGGTTTAGCATTTAGTCTAATGTTCTTTGTTCATGTTCAAGTATGTGTAATAATAGGAAGTCGGGTCGGATTCAGAGGAACCCGGGTACGTTGGACTTATTGAGTTGGTGAAGCTTCTCTTCTTGAAAGGTCGAACTAGGTCGGAGACTAGTGATGCTGCGGTATATTTTCTCACTGACATGCCGTTTTTTTAATAGAATCTCTAAGTTAAAGTTCTGAGTTTTTGGTTCTTGTGGATAGATCTTATCAAATAAATGCTTAACTTCTGTTAAACAGGTGCGAATACTGAAATCATTGTTTCCTCCACTTATTTTAGAGCTTTACAAGCTTCTCATTGCTCCTATAGCACAAGGGAAGTTAGCTGCTTTGATGGTTGGTGAGTTCTGTTGAATCTTCAATCCTCTTTGTCAATTCAAATGTATCAATATATATGGGTAACAACTACGTTTTGAATCATAGATAGATTAGGAAGGCACAAAGAAGCTTTAGTTTTTTTTTTTTTTTTTTCCGGATTTGGTTACCTATTATCTTCCTGAGTATAGGAGGCCTTTGGCTTATTTGAACCCAGCGAACTAAATGGTCTTCTTCTTTCTTCTGTTTGTTTCCCATATGTCAAGCGAGAGTTACTGTACTTACCTGTCAATGGCTAATGGGACCGTCCAAAGTAAACATCATCGATCTTCCTAATGGAGAGTCTTGGGATAGCGGGGTAATGATCATACTGAACCTTGCTTCTGTTTTCATATGATTCGTTTTTTCAGTTAGTTTTGTATCTTTTTGATAACGAAGAGGAGTTGGGATCCAAGTAGGTTTTCGTCGAGAAATGTCAGTATCTAGAAGAAAGCAAGTGTGTAGGAGTATGCATCAACACATGCAAACTACCAACTCAGGTATTCTTCTGCAACTCAACTTAACCATTCAACCAATTTATAACTTGTCTGAGTTGGTATCTGTTCTAAATAAGACATTAATTTGATGACTTAGTCATGGTAGAATAGTAAGCTTACGAGCTTTAGGTAATGTTCTTTGATTGATTCCTGAAATTGTGGAATTTGGAATATTTTTCAGACATTCTTTAAAGACTACATGGGAGTTCCTTTGGTGATGGAACCAAACTTCAAAGATTATAGTTGCCAGGTGCATCTTGCTTGCCCCTTCTCTTTCAATAGACATATCAACTCTTAAGTTATGCCACTGGGAAAAAGATCCCAAAGTGAGCATTAAAAATCCAGGATTTGGTTATTACTTTATTTACTGTCAATTGGTTTTAATCAAAATTTAACATGTTGAGTTCTTCGAATGTTCCTATTTTTTATTAGCATCTTCGTTGTCCAGTTATTAAACCCCATGATTGAATTCTCTCTGAGTTTTTCTTTTGTCTTTCAATGTTTGAATCATAACAGTTTAAATTTGGAGTAGCTCCACCGGAGGATGATGGCAATGTTAATGAACCATGTTTTGAGACATGCTCAATCGCCCGCCGCCGGAAATTAAAATCCAGGGAGTGTCCTATGGCGTAAATCATTGTTTTTGTATGTTTATACTCCATACACTAACATTTTATGTTGTGCAACTTGTGTATATCAACATTCTAGATTCGATTCTAGTGATTACGAAAGAAAACAGAAATTTCAACTTGTGTATATCAAAATAATTAATTGATGGTGAACGAGCATCTTACAAAAGAAATATCAGAAGAGGAAGTCAAAGGAGCATTGTTCTCCTTGAACCTGGGAAAGGCTTCAGGTCCAGATGGAATGACTGCATTGTTCTTTCAAAAAATTTGGGAAACAAGAAAAGGTGATTTCACTAAAATGGTGAAGAATTTCTTTAGCTCTGAAATCTTTGATGGCAAAATAAATGAAACAAATATATGTTTAATCCTGAAAGGAGAACGACCCCGTGAAATGTTAAAATTCCGCCCTATTAGCTTGTGTAATGTGAGCTATAAGGTGATCTCAAAAATTTTGAGCTTACGTCTCAAGAGGTTTTTACCGGAACTTATATCTGAGACCCAATCTGCCTTTGTAGCAGGAAGATTAATCACAGATAATATCCTCATCGCCCAAGAAAACTTCCATGCCCTCCGTTCTAACCAGGCCAACCGTAAGAAATTCATGGCAATTAAGACAGACATGAGTAAAGCTTATGATAGGATGGAGTGGAATTTCCTACGAGCTTTGATGGAAAAAATGGGATTTGATCAAAAATGGGTGAGTTGGATAATGCAATGCATTACTTCCGTCTCCTACCGCATTTTGATCAATGCGGAGCCCAAGGGACGGATTAGGCCAACACGTGGGATTCGTCAAGGGGACCCGATCTCCCCGTATCTATTTATACTTTGCACAGAGGCCTTAATCGCTCAAATTAGGAATGCCAAAAGAGAGGGGAAGATTCAGGGTTTACGTATCTCGAACGCAAGCCCACGGGTTTCCCACTTACTTTTTGCAGACGATAGTTTATTCTTTTGTAAAGTTGATCCTCAGCAATGCAAGGAAAAAATCGATATAATCCGCTTTTATGGCGAGGCGTACAGACAAGAAATCAACTTCTCTAAATCTTCCATCATGTTTGGAACCGAGGTCCCGTCCCATGTACGACAAGAGATCAAATCTATTCTTGGAATATCACAAGAAGGAGGAATGGGTACATACTTGGGTCTCCCTGAGAAGATTCATGGGTCAAAAGCACAAGTCTTTGCATTTGTAAGGGACAGACTCCATAAGAGAGTGAACTTATGGACCTCAAAATCCCTATCCAAGGGAGGCAAGGAAGTCCTGATAAAATCAGTGGCACAAGCAATTCCGACATATGTAATGTCGTGTTTTCTTTTACCAAAAGCTATCTGTTCAAAACTAACTAGTGCGATTGCTGATTTTTGGTGGAGCAATAGAGCAAATAGTAGAGGTCTACACTGGATCTCATGGGAGAAGATGTGTACTCAACTTTCTGAAGGTGGGCTATGTTTCCGAACACTAGAAGAATTTAATCTTGTTCTTTTGGCAAAGCAGCTATGGAGGTTGCTGAGATATCCAGATTCCCTCCTTAGTCGAGTTCTCAAAAGGAGATACTTTCGATATTGTAGTCCATTAGAGATACAAGTATCCAATCGACCCTCATATGGTTGGAGGAGCATGTTGGCGGCAAAACATGTTCTCTCGTACGGAATCCGCAAGACCATAAGTTTGGGGTTCAACACGTGCATCTAGACTGAACCGTGGATCCCAGATACTCCTGCGCGGCCGCCACAAGGATTAAATATTGAGAGAATGCCCTTGATATGTGTTAACACTTTGATCGACTACAATACAAAAAGGTGGAAGCTGGAACGTCTTCGGGAACTTTTCCCCCCGAAAGAAATTACCCTTATTTTGGGAATCAAACCGAGCTTAAATGCCTCGAGGGATGGTTATTCTTGGACCTTGACAAAGTCTGGGAATTATACCATTAAGTCTGGGTGCAAAGCCGCGAGAGCTATCTCTCGCCCTGTTTGCGACCTCCCTTTTCAGGAGCCAAGTGTTTCAACGCCTGCATTATCGCCATATTGGTAGAGTTAAAGATTGTCCTAGATGTGGAGCGGAGGAGGAAAGTATAAATCATATGCTATTTGAATGCCCCCAGCACGTCAAGTATGGGCCTTATCGACAATCCCTTCCCATCCTATGGTGTTCCCTTCATCTTCCCTATATAGCAACCTCGATTTTCTATATGGGCGCGGTAGAGACTTTGGTGCAATTGATCAAAACTTGAGGACGTTCCCTTGGATGATGTGGTACATTTGGAAGGCAAGAAACAAGAAAGTTTTTGAAAATATATCCGAGTTTCCGCAAGATACTCTGGAGAAAGTCATCCAAGAAGAAGAAGTATAGAGAAGAGCGAACAATAGAGACATACCATCAGGGTTAGTAGAAGCGGGCATATCGACCCAAATCCCACAAGATTGCCTTGTATGTTTTATAGACGGATCTTGGCATGCAGAGGTGGATAGGAGTGGACACACTGTATTGCTTCTTTCGGTGCTAGATTCTTGCACATGGGGCTTAAAGATTCGCGTAGAAGCCTATCTCCCTTACATGCAAAGCTAGACACCCTTGTTTGGGCTATGGAGTACCTTTTGGCCTTGAACTTAGATAAAGCTCTTTTTGCTACAGATTGCTTAGATCTCCTAACGATAATGTCTAATATTGAAGATTGGCCGACCTTTTCATCAGAATTGAAGAATTTTATTCATTTCAGAGATAGATTTGCTAACTTTAGTATTAGATATATTCCTCGAGAGGATAATATCCGTGCCGATAAACTTGCGAAATGTGCAAGAGCACGAGGTTTCTGTTTTTTCCATGTAAGCTCGTCGGAACCTAATTGACTCTTTTTCAAAAAAAGTCATCTCCGATAACTTAATATATGGGGTTTCACTGTAAAAAAAAAATTAATTGACAGTAACATTAACACCGTCACGTTTTTTTATTTTATTTTTCTGGCTACCGTTAATGTTCGTTTCCCATTAACGGCGTATATTAGTGTGCGTGGACATATACGCTCAATCAAGTACGCCGCACGCTTCTCTTCTTTTTGTCGAGCATTCAAAAACCGAAACGATCTAGAAAAATAAAAAAAATATATATTTTAAAAAATTTGGAATAAAGAATTAAAACTTTGTTTATATTAATAAAGAAAAAATTAAAAAGAAAAGAGAGAGAGAAGGAGGAGCTTCTTCTTCTTCTTCTTCTTCTACAGTACTAAAAGCGGAGTGAAGACGAAGAAATCTCCGCCAACGGAAACGTTTCCCTGGGAGCTGAAATCGATGGTGACGATGGCGGATTCTCAATCTAGGGTTTCCGGAGCTCCGTTTATTTGTGTAAATATATCTCCCTTCTCCGATCCACCGTTGAAAACCCCCTGAAGAGGTTTTTTTTCCGGGTTCAAGGTCTTTTGCGTTTCGGTTTCTTCTTCCGCTGTGAGTTTCTGTTCTCGCGGCGAGTTTTTATTTATAGATCTGAGGGTTTTCAAGCCAACGGAAAAGTGTCGGTGATGGAGATTTTCTCACTCGCGAGCTCTTCTGGTAATTTCACTTCACGCTTTATCTTCTTATACTCTCTATCTCTTCCAAGTGTAGTAGTGATCTCGAAGTTTTTAGAGAATTATGAAATCGAAGGGGAAAAAAAAAGTTAGTTTATGGGACCTATTTGATATCTAGTTTACTTTGTTATCTTTATTTGTTAGGTCACTCTGATTTTTGGTTAGTGAAAAAATGGAAATCAAATCACGATATGGAATTTGGAAATGTAGTTTGGGGTTTGAAACTGATTATGTTTTATAGTTTCTAAATATGGTACACGATCTTTAGCTCTGGACCCATACGTTAGATTATCCAGGCTAAAAAAGGCAAAGTAGGTTTGATTTTGGACCATGCCCTTGCATCTTTTCATGACTATAGGTTTGTAGTGGGGATTCATTGTGTTGCTTAAAGACAGTTCTTGTTTTACTCCCAAGTAGTTGAATTTTTTTACCCATCACATGGACTAGCAGATTTCTTGTTTTACCTATATCTTACTGTTTCTAATGATATGTCTATCTCAGGTTCGCAAAGAGATATCCTAATAATAATGGCGTTGAAATCGGTGGTTTTTGTATATTGTGTGGTTTCTCTCGTCAGTGTTCAGTTCGCTGCTGCTCTTTATGAAGGACTGCCGGTTTCACCAACTTTATCTCCTTCAACTTCACAAGCTACCCCTGATCTTCCCCTACCAGCTGAATTTCCGCGGTTTTACAGAAAGTATTTTGCACCACAACAAGCAGAAGCGCCTCAGTATCCTCCCCCGTATAGTCGTTTGGTCGCCTCTGTTCACCCCCCTACCAGCTCGCATTTCTCCAAACCGTCCGTGAAAAAGAATGCTCAGTCTCCCGGAGCCGGCTTGGTGGATATTTCCCCGGGACAATCTAGTAATAATGCACTTCCTGATGCCTTAACTCAGCCACCTTTGTCCCCCTCTATTTCAAGTAAGACGTTATCCAGTCTCATAATTAAAAAAACATTAGCCCTTTAATGGATAAGATACGTTCTTTTCTCTCTTTGTTCATTTTAAATTGTCATTTGAATAGCATAATAGTTCAAAATTCATTGTGTGTATTTGTTTATCTTCCAGATTGTTGCAAACCAGATATGGTGCTTAAACGAAGAAGTATTGGTTGCCATTGCGTGTATCCTATAAAGCTGGACATCCTTCTCTTGAATGTTTCTGAAACTCCTAGTTGGAACATGTTCATGAACGAATTTGCTACCCAGCTTGGTCTCCTACCTCACCAAATCGAGCTGATCAACTTTTATGTGCTAAGCTTATCAAGGATGAACATATCAATGGATATCACCCCTCATTCTGGAATTAGTTTTTCAGCAAGTGAGGCATCAGCAATAAACGCTTCGCTTATCAGCCACAAAATTCAGTTTAGCCCTACTTTGGTGGGAGATTACAAACTTCTAAACCTTACTTGGTTTGAGGCCCCTGCACTTTCTCAAGGTAAACTACTTTTCTCCAATTGTATCAGGGCAAGAATACAATCGGCACATCAGTTCTGCACATTTGAGTTTACATCTGTGGTCACACTCAAGTATATCATAGCCGAAAGAAAGTAGACTGATAGAGTTTACTTTGTTAACAGTAGCATCTCCCAGTTCGATGCTTTTGCGAGTATATAACCGTGTTTCCTTACATTTTCATTAAGATAAGCCTTAATATGTTTGCAGCACCGTCAGTGGCTTCTTCACCTCATAAAGCACCATCACAAGGATCCTCAGCGTCTACGTCAGTAAGATCTCCAGGGAAAAAGAGGCATCCAAATCTTATTCTTATCTTTGCTATAGCCTCTGGTATGCTTATACTTGCTATAATCTCTGTGCTTGTTATTTGCTCCTGCGCACTCCGAGAAGAGAAAGCTCCTGATCCTCACAAAGAAGCTGGTATGTACCTCTTCTCATAACAAGGATTAAACCTTTTATGTTAGGGTGATCTCTGTTCGAAAAACATGAATCATATCAGAAGATACACAGCATGTGAACAGCACATTGGAAAGTTAGCATAGATGTGGGGGAAAATATCAACTTTTCCGTTGGGTCTAAAGTTGTGTTGTTATTTTTCAATTCTAGATCTCTCATTTTGCCTTATGTAAAGGCCAATAGACCGTAGAAAATCAAACAAAAGGATCAGGAAGCATAGGGATACATAGATGATGAATGATTCATGTCGATGTTACCAGTGTGATTTATGTTACTTTCCTAAATCCTGGCAATTTGATTCTTGTTTTTAGTAAAAACTTAATTGCATCTTCCTTCTTTCAGTAAAACCAAGGAACATGGACGCTGGTTCAGTAGGGGGATCTCTTCCTCACCCAGCAAGTACACGGTTTCTGTCATATGAAGAACTCAAGGAAGCAACTAGCAATTTTGAATCTGCTAGCATTCTAGGGGAAGGTGGGTTTGGCAAGGTTTACAGAGGCATCTTAGCCGATGGTACTGCTGTAGCAATTAAGAAGCTAACAAGTGGAGGGCCACAGGGCGATAAAGAATTTCAGGTGGAGATTGATATGCTAAGCCGTCTTCATCATCGTAATCTGGTGAAACTTGTGGGTTACTATAGCAGTCGAGATTCTTCTCAGCACCTACTTTGTTATGAGCTTGTTCCAAATGGCAGCCTCGAGGCTTGGCTCCATGGTAATATTATACTCTTCGTTTCTCTTGCTACTTTAAGATCTGACATTACTAAAAGAAGTTATTGTATACTCACTGTTGCAGAAATTTATCTACAAGAGTGGTTTATTTAAGTTGGTTTTTATGCTTCAGGGCCTCTCGGGCTGAACTGTCCTCTTGATTGGGACACCAGAATGAAGATTGCACTTGATGCTGCAAGAGGACTTGCTTACCTGCATGAAGACTCACAACCATCGGTTATACACAGAGATTTCAAAGCCTCTAATATACTCCTTGAGAACAACTTCAACGCCAAAGTCGCAGATTTTGGCCTAGCCAAACAAGCTCCTGAAGGCAAGGGTAATCACTTGTCTACCCGTGTTATGGGCACATTTGGGTGAGTTGCTCATCCCTCTCGAAATTTTTTATAAACACCATTAAGTTCTGCCTATTGAATCTAAAATCTGTTTTCAGGTACGTAGCGCCTGAATATGCAATGACGGGGCACCTACTCGTCAAGAGTGATGTTTATAGTTACGGCGTGGTTCTTCTTGAGTTGTTAACTGGTAGAAAACCTGTGGATATGTCTCAACCTTCAGGCCAAGAAAACCTCGTCACTTGGGTAAAAAAAAACTCCTCCAAATCCTTTCCAGGTTTTTGTATTTTCATTGGCCAAGTCTTGAGTGTAAAAATATGATTGTGGATGCAGACAAGGCCAATTCTAAGGGACAAAGACCGGTTAGAAGAACTAGTCGATTCAAGACTGGAAGGAAAATACCCAAAAGAAGATTTCATAAGAGTCTGCACAATCGCAGCGGCTTGTGTTGCACCTGAAGCTAGCCAGAGACCAACGATGGGTGAAGTGGTTCAGTCACTTAAAATGGTTCAACG
>NC_025697.1:22720905-22731178 GCF_000633955.1 Camelina sativa | reverse complement strand
TTTTTTTGTCTCCCACTTACGGTGAGAAAATTTCGAGCAGAGAAGCTTTTGAGTTTGGGACATGATCATATAGCTCTTTGGATTTTTGGGTTCTCCTTTCTTGGAGGATGAAATTTTGTATATATATGTTTCTTATTTGGTTAATTAATTAAATGTTTACCAAAATCATCAGATATGAATATCTTTGTCAATAAAAATAAAAAAAACTAATCTAAATTATGATCTCGAATGGGTGGAAAGACACAATGTAAAACTTGGAGCTGGTTGGTGTATCATTTAGTTCGTTAATTAGATAAATCTTATCGGTGAATTTTAGAAGATTTTGAGAGAATTTATTTAATTAAAAATACATACAGTATATCAAAATCTAATGTTTTAGCCTTTTAGGTGGTATTTGAAAGAATTTTATAATAAATCATATCAACTTCCCTAAAATCATTTAGGGTGAATTGAAATCATGATTTTGGAGGATTTTATGGGATTTAGTAAATTTGAAATTTTGATAGATTTTAGGAAAGTTGATATGATTTATTGTAAAATTCTTTCAAATCTCATATAAAACTATGAGATTTATTTTTAACTAAACAAATCCTCTCAAATCCTCTTGAATCCCTAAAACTAAAAGTCATTAAAATCCAAATTCACAAACTATTTTGAATAACAATGGATTTTGAAGTAGATTTTTTAAATTATTAGTTCAATAATAATGGATTTTAATAGACTTTTTTAAAATCTATAATTTAGTAACATAAGATTTGTAAATTTTACACAGATCACTTAAAATGTCAAGTTGAATACACCCCTTTTCATGAGATTTTAAATGATTTTGATGATTTTAGGGAAGTTGATATGATTTAGGGGTGGTATTGGATTCAAAGTGGGGTTATTGGTTTGAGATTTGAATAGAGTTTTAAAGATTTTAAATGTTATGTAGAATTTGTTGTTATTAGATCAAGATTTTGTTAAACTCTGTTAAAGTTTAGTGTTATTAGTTTGTGATTTGTAAAAAGTCATTTAAAATCTTAACAAATTTGGGTTATTGGATTCAGACTTTTATAAAGTCATTAAAAGTTTTGTGTTAAAATAAAAGAATCTAGAATTGTTAATGAGTTCAATTATTATGTTATTGGTTCATGATTTTAGACACTTTCTTTACAAAATAAAGTCATGAAAAATATCAAAAAAATACAGGGATTGTTTGGAGGAATTTACAAGATTTTAGAAAATTAATCAACAAAACTCTCTAGCAATTTTTAATAATCTTTCACTTATTCTCTTTTAATGATTTTGTTGAAGTCTTCAAAAATCTTCATAAATTAGAATCCAATAAATTTTCATTATTTTTAATTAAACAAATCTTCTCAAATCTTCTACAATCCCTAAAAGTAATTAAAATCTAAATCAATAAGTTTTGAATAACGGTAGATTTTAAAGTAATTTTTTAAATCATAAGATATGAAATTTTGTATATATATATATATTTATTATTTGGTTAAATAATTAAGTGTTTACCACAATCATAATATCTTTTTCAAACAAAAAAAAATCTAAATTATGATCTCGAATGTAAAACTTTGAGCTGGTTGATGTTTACCCTTTATATAAATCATATGTAGAGAAGGTATTATTAGACAAGAAGATCTATTATATATATATATATATATATATTTTTTTTTTTGTTTGACAAAAAAAAAATATATTTTTATTTTATGCATAAAATTAGTAACGTTAACTCTTTTGGTGTCAGAGAAAAACGCTCAGAAACGCTCGTTTACTGGGAATAAGCACGCGGAATGACATAGAAGGATCCAAGGGCTGCAACTTTCTCGTGCCAAACCCCTCTCAGTAGTCAGTATCTCACCTCTTTTTCGCGGATGATACTAGGCTAGATACAAAACATTATCACAAAATATAAATTAATTGTCCCTTAAGCAAAGTTTCTAATATAACTATTTTTTTTGGTTTATAAAGGAAATATAATAATTAATATGCACACGTATAAGCAGTATTCATACACACGCGTGTGGGTTCCCCTCGTATTGTAAATTGTAATTGTAATTGTAACCCCCCCTTCCCAGTTCCACACTCCGTTCGTTCGTCCTTCTTAAGAGAGAGAGAGAGAGAGAGTAGCGGAAAGCTCGAGGACGCATCAATGGTGAAGGAAGATAGCGACTCCTCCGAACGAATCGTAGTCAGATTTACCTTTTGAATCTCCTTTTTTTTTCCCATACTTACTTTGTTTGGAATTATANTTTTTTTTTGTGTTTCCATACTTACTTTGTTTGGAATTATATCTGATTTTGCTCGTATTCGCATGATCACTCACTCGCGTTTTTTTTTTCTTCATCTGATTGAATTGTTCGTGTGTATATCCGCTTGACCTAATTAGTGTTTGTTTTTTTTCCCCTTGTTGATTTCGTTTTGAATGTTTACACTTTTGTTGGGCTTCTTAATAGAAGTCACATGTAGATGACGATGACGATGGTGATGATGGTGTTAGTCTCGAGGGTTTGGAGAACAGATTGGGTGAGCTTAAAAGGAAAATTCAAGGAGAGAGAGCTAGGTCTATTAAAGTAAGTGACCTTTCTATATACATGATGTTCTTTCTGATTTTTTTTTTTTTTTTTACCAATTTATGAATTCATTTATTGGTTTTGATTATTTTCATGGAAATGTAGGAGAAATTTGAGGCTAATAGAAAGAAAGTGGATGCCAATGTCACTCCTCTCTCGTCCGCTGCGTTGAACCGGGCTACCTCATCAGGGGACAATGGAGATATCAATTTGTTTTCTTCGAGGATGGAGATTCCACTCTGCAAGTTGAATGGTTTTTCTCATGGGGTGGGAGATAGAGACTATGTTCCTACTAAGGATGTTATCTCTGCAAGTGTTAAGCTTTCGGTTGCTGAGAGGATACCGCCATACACTACCTGGATATTTTTGGACAGGCATGCACTTTTCTTTTGCCATTCTCGTCTATAGCTATCATCACATTGTTTTGAGTGCAATTGTGGTTGTTTGTTTTTCTGAGTATAGAAGTTTCATAATTATGCAGAAATCAAAGAATGGCTGAAGATCAGTCTGTGGTTGGTCGACGACAAATCTACTATGAGCACCATGGTGGTGAGACACTAATATGCAGCGATAGTGAGGAAGAACCAGAACCTGAGGAGGAAAAACGCGAATATTCCGAGGGTGAAGACTCCGTTATATGGTTAGTTTTTTGCAGAGGATCTGAATCATGGACTGTCACATTCTTTACTGGGGGCAAATTGTGATACTTATCTTAATATTTGAGGAAAGAAGTACCTGGGTGGAATTTATTAATCAAAGAAAGATGAAATCTGTCGTAGTTATATCAAATTTCATTCTTTAAAGACTTTTCTTTAGCAGTAAGTTTGAAATTTATCTCATGCTATATATAAATTTCTTAGTACCTTGAATTGGCAGGTCGATTGGGCAGGAGTATGGCATGGGTGAGAAAGTGCAGGATGCTCTTTGTCAGTTCCTCAGCGTAGATGCTTCAGACATTCTGGTGTAGTTTTAGTCATCTTGTTCTTGTTGTTTTTCTGGTCTTTTTATTCTTCTTCGCTAATGGTGTTTGACTTCCTGTCTGATGCAGGAAAGATACGATGAGCTCAAGTTGAAGAATGTGGATAATGTTGAGGGCTTTTCTAATTCCGGATTGAAGCTGGGAATATCTCTAGAAAAGGGCCTTGGTGCTGCTCTAGATTCTTTTGATAATCTTTTCTGCCGCCGTTGCCTGGTACTTGGAATTTTTCCTTTGTGACAGAGATCATGTGTTACGAAGTATTTGTTGTTAATCATGTTTATCATTCTTTTGTTATTCTAACAGGTGTTTGACTGTCGTCTGCATGGATGTTCTCAGCCTTTGATTAGTGCTGTAAGCTTGAATCAGTCTTTATTTTGATTAGTATTGCTAATGTTTCAACATAACAGAGGACTTTGGTTGACAGAGTGAAAAACAGCCTTATTGGTCTGATTATGAAGGTGATAGGATCCTCTGCAGCAAAAATTGTTACATCCAGGTCTATCTTTCTATGTCTCTTTAAACACTCACAGAGACGAGTATTTTCGTAGCTAAGGAAAAACAGTTTTCATTTTAGTGCGTTTTCTCAATAAACTATATTTGAGCAGTGAGATCTGAATTGATGTGATTAGTATTCTGTACTAGGTTTGAGGTTTAGTATGTAAATGTTTGCTAGAGGAGTAATCTTTCATCATAGTTGTACGAGTGCATAGTCTTATTAATGTATGAGTTTCTTTTTGTTCAGGAGTTTGGATAATCATCATTTTTATGTTAATGGTTTTATCTGCAGGCGGTCAGAGAAGTACCAGGAGCAAGCAGTAATTTTGCATCTAACACAGAAGAGAAAGCTTCAGAAAAGGAAGGCAGCAAGGCTGTCTCTTCTGATGACCTTCATGATGCTACTGGTGGTGTCAGTCTGCAAGTTGAAAAGACAGATATTGATTCCATGAATTTAGATTCATCCTCTGGTGTAGCCCATGGCCATGGAATTAGGGGAAAGCGTGAGGTCCCGAATCTCGAAGACTCCAATTATCTGTCTAGTTCATCAAACAAGAAACAGAAGACCGCAGCCTCGGATACAAATATAACATTTGTCAATCCTTTCCCTAGCTTAGATCAGGCATTCGATAGCACAAAGAGTGATCAAGGTGGAACACGTGATACCAATAAAGTAGATAGAGACTCAGGAACTGATGCAAAAGTAGCTGAGCCTATTCCAGACAATTTGGTCCATGATGGTGGTTCCTCGGTTTGTCAGCCAGACCATGTTAGTGGAAATGGAGCAATAACCATTTTAGAAAAGTCTGAGACAAGTCAACCATCTACAGAGTGGAAGCCTATTGAGAAGGATCTTTACTTGAAGGGAGTCGAAATCTTTGGGAGAAACAGGTAAACTGGATCTTGGTAAAATATTATCTTCAAACACTTAACATGTATTAACATCTAGTATGGTTGTTCATGCTGTTACAGCTGTCTTATTGCAAGAAACCTGCTTTCTGGCTTGAAGACATGCCTAGATGTGTCCAGTTACATGCGAGAAAACGAAGTTTCATGTTTTCGAAGATCTGGCACCCCAAATTTGCTGTTGGATGATGGCAGGACTGACCCAGGGAATGATGTAAGCTCTTGATTTTCCTAGGTTCTTTTTTCTTTTCAGTTTTTCTATAGTCTCTGCCACTTTGCGTATTGGTGTATAGAAAGTTAGATTGCCAGACTGATAGAGTTAGAGATCTAAACCGACAGAAAAAGTTCTGATCTGGAAAAGCCAATCTTTTTACTTAATTTCCCTGAAACTGCATTGGGCAAGAGAAAAGGATAGTTGCCTATTCGTTGGCTTAAACAAGTGATTATCTTATTTGAGATTTTTTTTCGATATACTCATGCCATGTCTGTCTGAATCATCTTTTAGTTTATAATACTCTCTTATACATTACTTGACAGGATGATGAGGTGCCTCCAAGGACAAGATTGTTCCGTAGAAAAGGCAAAACCCGAAAGCTGAAATACTCTACAAAGTCTGCTGGTCATCCATCTGTCTGGAAAAGAATAGCCGGTGGCAAAAACCAGTCCTGTAAACAATACACGCCGTGTGGATGCGTGTCAATGTGTGGAAAGGATTGCCCTTGTCTAACTAATGAAACTTGCTGCGAGAAATATTGCGGGTATGTAAACAAATCCAAGTCAAATGAAGTAATAGAGGATCTTCTTATACTAGTCCCTTGATTTTAATTCAGGTGCTCAAAAAGCTGCAAGAATCGTTTCCGAGGATGTCATTGTGCCAAGAGTCAATGCAGAAGCAGGCAGT
This sequence comes from Camelina sativa, assembly GCF_000633955.1. Classification (NCBI taxonomy): domain Eukaryota; kingdom Viridiplantae; phylum Streptophyta; class Magnoliopsida; order Brassicales; family Brassicaceae; genus Camelina; species Camelina sativa. The sequence goes on along the minus strand of NC_025697.1, from coordinate 22,725,324 downwards.
GTCCCTGCTTTGCTGCTGGCAGAGAATGCGATCCAGATGTTTGCAGAAATTGCTGGGTTAGGTAATCAGTTTAAATCCAGATCTCTTGATGTGAAATATAAATCGAATATCTACTATTTGATGAGTAATTTAAAAAGACTTTCTTATTTACTCTCAGTTGTGGAGATGGTTCTCTTGGTGAGGCACCAAGACGCGGAGAAGGGCAATGCGGAAATATGAGACTTCTCCTGAGGCAACAACAGAGGGTATAACGCCGTCATTAAATCATGTATTTACCACACAAAAAATGCATTCATTGTTAATAAATCTAATTTCTTTTGTACTATATTTACCAGATCCTATTGGGAAAGTCTGATGTTGCTGGATGGGGTGCTTTTCTAAAGGTAAATCATGTTAATCTCTTTTTCAGTAACTATTGTTTCATACATCTTCTCTTTATCTATAAGTAATCTAATCCTCATCTGATCATCAGAACTCGGTCAGCAAAAATGAATATCTCGGAGAATACACTGGCGAATTGATATCACACCGTGAGGCAGATAAGCGTGGGAAAATATATGACCGGGCAAATTCGTCCTTCCTCTTTGACTTGAATGATCAGGTGACTAAATCTCTTACCTTCTATCTGATGTATTCCTCTTGGACTTCGTATCTATAAGTTTGTTTTCTATATCTGCAGTATGTCCTGGATGCTCAGCGCAAAGGAGACAAGCTGAAATTTGCCAATCACTCAGCAAAACCCAATTGCTACGCTAAGGTACCAAAAGCTCCTTGCTCATATCAGTTTTGGTATTAAAAACCACATGATCTTTTAGTAGTTATACCTTCTCTTTTGATTCTTAGTCACTTAAATTATTCAGAAGTTCCAGTTAGAATGTTTACTAGGAGTAGGAAAAGACTAGTATCAATAATAAAGGGCCTAAAAATTAGAGGCGAGAGTAGCATTGTATACAAAGCTAAGCACGAATAGCACTAAAGAAAACAAATGATCAAAATCTAGCTTTGTAAATTATGGTCAAACGACAGTTGTGTCTACAATATTTGTAAATATATCATTCTTGATGTGGAAAGAGTTTTATTATGTATACAAGAAAAACTTAAGGGTCTTTGTTTGTGTTGTAGGTAATGTTCGTGGCAGGAGATCACAGGGTGGGAATTTTTGCGAACGAACGAATAGAAGCAAGTGAGGAGCTTTTCTATGACTACAGATATGGACCAGACCAAGCACCAGCTTGGGCTCGCAAACCTGAAGGATCCAAGAAAGATGATTCAGCCATTACTCATCGAAGAGCCAGAAAGCACCAGTCTCATTGATGAATGCTGACTATGTAAAATAAGAGCCTCGTTTAGAACTAAAATATAGATCATGAGAGATGATATTGAATCTGGGACCTGTGCTTATATTTTAAATTAGTGTTGAGATTTTTAATTTATCTTGATATAGGGGATGAAACAATTTATGTATGTATTATTATTTGGGTCAATAAGTAAAATTTTATTTGGTGGACAGGCCAATCAAAAACAATAGTGTTGTCTTTGGTTAATCAGAGTCCAGTAATGATAATTATTTATTTAGTTACTAATCACTGAACAGGAGATGTTTGAGTTGGAGTTTTTTGCTTCTACACTCGGAGATGGAAGCTCTAATCTGGACTATGTCGGGATAGATTGTCAAAATTTCTAAACAAATCACTCTGAATTCAAGTTTCCTAACGAGTGGTTTGGTTGTCTCTAATCTTTCAACCGGACTGTGGTATCTACAGACCGGCGCTTCTTCAAAGCACTCATATCATCAATTATGGAAATGTATCTTTCGATCTCTAATTATTTCCTTAACATCCCATTCTCTATGTGGATGGTTTAATTATTAAACGAATAAAAGTGATTTAAGCTAAATCGAACACAGCAGAGTAAGTAAACCAGTAATCTTATTAAGTAATCCGGACCACTAAACCGGTTTCCGGTTTTACGAGTTCCGAGGGACGGATTTTAAAAAACACACCTTGGACCAACGTAGGCATAGTTCGAGTCGGATACGGCTCCGTTCCAAGTTTCTCACATCGCATCGATGGTGAGGTGACCACCTACACTTGATTTAGTCGGATCCACCATCTTCTTGCATTTCAATTTGGCTTCCGGTGACAGGAACTTTCGTCGTCTTCGAGAAGAAGCAGGAAGGAAGGAACCCAATGGCTACGGAGGCAGCTCCGATGGACGAAAAGGCGAAGAGAATGAGAGATCTATTGTCGAGCTTTTACGCTCCGGATCCTTCAATCTCGACGAGTGGTTCATCGATCAGCGCCTCTTTCGATAACATCAACAGCACTTCATTCGATGCTGATCAGTACATGGATCTCATGGTTAGTCTTCGTTTTCTTTTCCCCTTTTTATGAGATTATTCGTGAATCGACCACACAAGCGTCAGTAGCTTGTGAATTGTTATAAATTATTCAGTATTTCGATTCACTGAAGTTATTTCCAAAGTTAGGTTTAGATCCGACTAGTATCTTATGGAGCCTGAAAATAGTTGGTAGCTTTGAATTGTGCCCTTTACAGTGCAAGGTGTTTGTAGAGGACTCTTGAATTTTGATTGGGTGTGCATATACGGATCAATGTGGTGGTTGATCATGAATTTCCCCTGGCTGGTTTTGTTTATTTTATATGCTAGAATCGTATGAGAATTCTTCCAAATTTAGTTTTACTTAGTTCTGTGAGGTTTATAGTTCCTCACTCAATTGGATTTATGAGGTTTCTGTTAAGTATGGTGACAGTAGCGAGAGTGACTGATTGAGAAATAATATGCCACGATTTGGTGGTTTTATTGGCTTTTGCAGATTAAAAAGTCGAATCTGGAGGTGCTTCTGCAAAGACATGTTCAAATGGCTGCGGAGATTAAAAATCTTGACACAGACTTGCAAATGCTAGTCTATGAAAATTACAATAAGTTTATCAGTGCTACAGATACCATCAAAAGGTACTTGTAATGAGTCGTGGATCGTTTCAGGTTTTAAGTGTGTGATTCTCGTAAACATTTCAACACTTTTTGTGTATGATTTGATCACACCGGTTATGATCAAAACATTTGCTTCTTTACCTGGTAGGATGAAGAGTAATATTTTTGGGATGGAAGGCAATATGGACCAGCTTCTTCATAAGGTGTTTTGAATACTTGGAATAACATTTAGTTTTAGCTTTTATTATGGTATGAACTTCTAACCCATAGTGACTCCTGCAGATAATGTCAGTGCAATCAAGGAGTGATGGGGTTAATACTTCTCTTTTCGAAAAAAGAGAACATATAGAGAAACTGCACCGGACACGTAATCTTCTTCGTAAAGTTCAGGTGTGTAGAATCCTTGCTGCTGGCTCATTTATATACTGTGTTATGTTAGTTGCCATGTTGTCACCTAATTATTAAACCAGTGGTATGCTGCTTGCTATTGTGAATTTACTCAAAACTTATTTTTGTAAAAGAACAGTTCATCTATGATTTACCTGCAAGACTGCAAAAATGTATCAAGTCAGAAACCTATGGCGATGCTGTCAGGTTCTATATTGGTGCAATGCCAATTCTCAAGGTTTATATCTGTCCTAAATTAAATTTCCCATATAGTTCCCTTTCAGTGTTATTGGGGCAATTTTTTCCAGAGTATATATATATATATATATATATACTTATCTTTAGCGATAATAATTTCTCTTTAATAACAATAATTTCTCCTTCTGTTCAGGTATATGGTGATACATCATTCCAAGACTGCAGACGAGCTTCAGAAGAAGCTATAGAAATCATCATAAAGAACTTGCAGGTGTAGCTTTTGGTCCTAGTAGCCTACACTAATACCTTTTTGTTTATCAACCATATAAACAAATAACTGGTCTTCATGAATTTGTATTTGTATTTCTTTGAAATTCTTGATGTGAGAAACTTAATTTTTCTTGTTTGACAGACAAAGCTATTTTCAGATTCAGAATCCATACAGGCGAGAGCTGAAGCTGCAGTGCTTCTTAAGCAGCTGGATGTCCCCGTTAGTACTTTCTCTTAGCTCAATTATTTGTGATGTTTAATTTGTTAATCATCTGTTATCTGGGAGAAGGTTGGAGCTACTTAGTCGTTCCTAATGTTTGTATTCTTTTATATATATAAGTGGAGTGTTTTCTTAATTTCTTACACGGATCACTGGTTGTTGTGACATAACTTTGGATATCCTGCAGGTTGATAGCTTAAAGGACAAACTGTTGGAAAAGCTGGAACAATCTCTTGATGGTCTTCAAATTAAGCCTGAGGAAGCAAGTTTACTTGCGGAGCACAATGATTCATCTAATGATGCGGAAAGCAATGAGCAACTTCCTGCTAAAATTCATGAGGTAAACATGGAGTATGTCGCTTCCTTTTGTTTTGTGCTTCTGATGATTGCT
>NC_025697.1:22711429-22720343 GCF_000633955.1 Camelina sativa | reverse complement strand
AGACGAGCTTCAGAAGAAGCTATAGAAATCATCATAAAGAACTTGCAGGTGTAGCTTTTGGTCCTAGTAGCAGCCTACACTAATACCTTTTTGTTTATCAACCATATAAACAAATAACTGGTCTTTATGAATATGTATTTGTATTTCTTTGAAATTCTTGATGTGAGAAACTTAATTTTTCTTGTTTGACAGACAAAGCTATTTTCAGATTCAGAATCCATACAGGCGAGAGCTGAAGCTGCAGTGCTTCTTAAGCAGCTGGATGTCCCCGTTAGTACTTTCTCTTAGCTCAATTATTTGTGATGTTTAATTTGTTAATCATCTGTAATCTGGGTGAAGGTTGGAGCTATTTAGTCGTTCCTAATGTTTGTATTCTTTTATATATATAAGTGGAGTGTTTTCTTTATTTCTTACACGGATCACTGGTTGTTGTGACATAACTTTGGATATCCTGCAGGTTGATAGCTTAAAGGACAAACTGTTGGAAAAGCTGGAACAATCTCTTGATGGTCTTCAAATTAAGCCTGAGGAAGCAAGTTTACTTGCGGAGCACAATGATTCATCTAATGATGCGGAAAGCAATGAGCAACTTCCTGCTAAAATTCATGAGGTAAACATGGAGTATGTCGCTTCCTTTTGTTTTGTGCTTCTGATGATTGCTAGTTGAAACACAGTAAACCTGAGTGTATTACTAAGCACTTTGAATATCAGTAGCTGCATTTCAGTGAATGTTCTCAATAGCAATCATATTAAGAATTCTTTTCTTTTACTTCCTTTCTTCTGTCAGACTTTTTTGTGCACTTTCAATATCCAAATGTTTGCCCCCTTTTTCTCATAGGATGCTGTGCGTGGATTTTCTGAGGCCATGCGTGCTTATCGAGAAATATTCCCCGACTCAGAAGAAAGACTGTTTAAACTCGCGAAAGCCTTAACTGCAATGTAATGCACTTTTCATTGATCCATAAACGGAAACTCTGTTTGTGTCTAACCTGCGTTATTTCTGACACATATGTAGGCACTTTGAGAACCTGGAGCTATATATAAGAAAGCGGGTTTCTGCAGCAGATTTTCTTCGAATTTTTCGTGAGTACAGTGTTTTTCCTTGTACCATTGTCTCCTATGTATGTTGCTTTCCATTCCCTTCGAAAGCTTTGATTAAATCAGTCTAATAACTGTATACCTCATCTGAATTATGTTGGACATAGGAATCATATGGGAAGATGTGATACTTATGGACGAGGTGCTACCTGAGGCTGAACTCTCTGATTTATCTGCAGAGGTTGACCTCAGTTAATTTATGTGGCTCTTTGTTTTTGCTATGATGTGTAAAACTGTATATGATTACTAGTGCTCGTCATTTCAGGCTGCCCAGGTCACTGTTAAGAAATTCGTTGCAAGGACGTTTTCTCATCTTCAACAGGATATATCAGGTTTGCTGTTTCCTAATTTCTATTGATGCAAAATTTCTTAGTATAGGAAAAGGGAGAGGATGAGTGTAGCTTGAATAATTCATAATAAGTTCTGTGACATGGCCTTTAAGTAATCTGAAGAGTAGATTAATGTCTATACATGGCAGATACCATCTTAAAATTCGATATCAACCAAAAGGAAGCAGTAGAGGAGGAAGTCTTGAAGGTTGTCCTAGAAGCTAGTAAAAAGGCAGGGATACAAGGCACCACAGATATATTCCAGGTATTCCTTCTTCTGTCATTTATTATGATGTTTTAATTTGGTTCGTCATTTCCTCTGTACAAATTCCATGCCCAAACGCTTATATTTGTTTTAATCATTTCAGGACTTCCGTCAGCTTCTTGATGAAAACATTGGAATATTTGTCAAGATGAAGGACTTAATCATTGGCTGGATTCAGAATGGATTTCAAGACTTCTTCAGGTCACTTGAAGCTCAATTTCTAGCACTTTCTGGAAAAACTAGCTCATCAAAGGATATTGAAGGAGGTTTGGTAGAGGGAAAATCGAGTGACAAAATCCATGCTGGTCTCATCCTTGTATTGGCGCAGCTCTCTGTCTTCGTCGAACAAAAGGTCATCCCGAGAGTTTCTGAGGTAACAAGTCGTACAACTGGTTTGATAATTAAAGTTTAAACCACATCGGTAGCGGAATTGAGAAATTTTATATATGCGAATTCAGGAAATAGCTGCTTCCTTCTCTGGTGGAAATTCCCAAGCCTTTGAGAATGGACCTGCTTTTATTCCTGGAGAACTATGCCGGGTCTTCCATGCAGCCAGCGAGAAGCTTCTCCAGCATGTATGAAATAAACTCCAAAACTTGAGGTCGTCACAGAAACTTAACTTCAACTAACTAAAATCATTTCATATTTCAGTACATAGACACAAGAACACAGAAGATATCTGTTTTATTGAGGAAAAGGTTCAAGACACCAAACTGGGTTAAGGTATCGCGGTTGTCATGTGACTAGTCTTGGTAGAGAAGCATGTTATCAGTCATTGTTTTCTAAAGATTCTAAATATTCTGCAGCACAAGGAGCCACGAGAGGTTCACATGTATGTCGATATGTTTCTTCACGAGGTTTGAGGACAACTCTTCTCTTCCTCAATCTTTATAACTAAAGAACATGCAATAACTCATATTTTTTGTGGATTTCTGCTTCACAGTTAGAAGAGGTTGGTAAAGAAGTGAAACAAGTTTTACCTCAAGGGACATTCCGGAAGCACAAGAGAACAGACAGCAACGGAAGCAACACTACAACTTCATCACGAAGTAATACACTCCATAACGATAAGATGACACGGTCGAATTCACAGAGAGCTCGTAGTCAGCTTTTCGAGACACATCTTGCAAAACTGTTCAAGCAAAAAGTAGAAATATTCACCAAGGTTGAATTTACCCAGGTATAAATACGAAACAATAGAGGTTCCCTTTTTAGTTTGATCAAACACACACACGTTCTGTCATCTCCTGATATATTATCTTTGTTGATGCTTATTACTTACAGGAATCAGTTGTTACAACAACAGTGAAACTCTGTTTGAAGAGTTTGCAAGAATATGTCCGGCTCCAAACGTTTAACCGCAGCGGGTTCCAGCAGATTCAGTTAGACATTCAGTTCTTGAAAGCTCCTTTGAAGGAAACAGTTGAGGACGAAGCTGCAATTGATTTCTTGCTCGACGAGGTGATTAACGCGCCTAAAGCTTCTTCTTTTGCTTTTCTTCGTTTTGCTTTTGCAACTGATCATCATTCACTCTCGGACTCTGTTGTGTATTTGTAATAACAGGTGATCGTTGCGGCTTCCGAGAGATGCCTTGATGTGATTCCACTGGAGCCACCGATCTTGGACAAACTCATACAAGCTAAACTCGCTAAATCAAAAGAGCACAACAACAACAACAACAACACAGTTTCCTCTTAAAAATTGTTATTAACTCAAAGAAAGTGTGTCATGATTTTTGCCAAATTTTCCCGCTTCTTGTTTTATCTTCCGTAGTGTAAATCAAAAACCATCAAATTGGTATGCATTTTCTCAGAAACTCTAGTGTTTAATTAAACCAAAATCTTTACTGTAATAAGCTCACAAACCGGGCTTAATTTGCTTTGATTGAATTAGGGTAAAAAAAAAAAATCATAATCGGTTCCGTATGGCGTAGTCGGTCGAGTCACACGGATCTTAAACTATTATAAAAACGTTCCCTTCCTCGATAGACTTGTTTCTAATTTCATAATAAAGAAAAAAGTATCTCTACAGTCATGGCCACTGCGATGGTTCTCTCTTCTCAAACCCTAAGCCACCGTAACCCTAATCCTTGCCTTAGCCGCCACTCTGACGGTGCTACAGCGGCTCCTCCTCGCCGACGGAAGCGAATCCCTACGACGACGTCTCAACCTACGGTGATCAAATCTCCGGCGGCGAATACTAATCTTGTGATGGGACAAGTCAAGATCCTCAAACGCGGCGAGGCGTTGAGCGCGTTTAACAACAAGGAGAACAACAGTAGCTGCGATGTTACAAGACGACCTGTTACGAAGAAGATGGTGAATAATGATGTTGATTTGATTGTATCGTCGACTAATAGACTTGGACCTGAACCAGAGACTGTGAGGAAACAGATCGGAGCTTTTAAACGATTGGAGATCTTCGCCGGAGCTGGTTGCTCTATTTCGCCGCTTCCCAGCTCTGTTCCGATCCCATGTTTTTTGGAGAAGAACGATCTCGTCCTTTAGATCTCCAAAAGAAGAGATTTGTGGGGGGGGGGGGAACTAAACCCTAAAATTGCAACCAGTCTTTAAGAGGCGCATATGTTGAAGGATCATGTGAAGTGAGATAAATTTGTTTATCTCAGAGAAGAAAGAAGAAGAAGAAGATGGCCAATGTGATCTCAAAGCTCCAATTACAACCAAAAAACTTGGCTCTGCTCAGTGCTCTGTATTGGATTAGTGTAACAGTCACTATGATGACTCTTCTTGTATGGCTTTTGTGTTTTGTTTTTTGATTTTGAAGTTTGTAGTTGTTCTGATCACATCTCTTTCATCCAATATAATCTTTATGGAAGACAAGAAACAAAAAAAAACTAATCTTTCTTCTTCACATACAAAACAGAATCAAATTTGTTTTTAAGCAGAACTGTTTGTGTCATTGTTGTTATCAGCTTCAAGATTTGTTGCAGGTAATATTTTTTTCCAGAACCAATGTTTACTCCATAAGAGAGTCATCTCTTCAATCGGCACTCCTTTGGTTTCAGGTAACAGGAAATAGACAAAGATGGTCATTACAGTGACCCAACCAGCAAAGAAGAGGAAGATTCCAAACTTGAATGCACATAGGAGAGCGAGGAAAGCTTGAGCTATGATGAAAGTGAAGAGGAGGTTTACAGCAACCGTGATGCTCTGTCCCGCTGAACGTGTCTCTAATGGAAAGATTTCGCTTGGTATGGTCCAGCCGAGAGGACCCCATGACCATCCGAATGCTACAACAAAGAGGCAGATGAAGATGACTACGATGACTGAGTACCCTTTTGATAGCTCTTCCTTGTCTCCAAACTTCACTCCCAAGATCACTGCTACTATGACTTGACATATTATCATTTGTATTCCTCCACTGATGAGAAGAGCTCTTCTTCCTAATTTGTCTACTAATCCTATGGAAATCAATGTTGAGAGAACAAGAACAGCTCCTGTTAAAGCTGATGAGTAGAGAGATGCGTTGCCACCAAATCCCATTGTTTGGAACAGAACAGGCGCGTAGAAGAGAATGGAGTTTATGCCAGTGAGGATCTGAAACATAGGCATGCAAATAGCCATGACTAGCTGAGGCCTGTGTCGTTTCTGCAGGATGTTTCTGAAAGGATGTTTGATGGAATTCGCTAGCTCACTCGCATCTACCATGTCTTGAAGCTCAGCATCGACGTTTTTGGTTCCTCTTAGTTTCTCCAGTACACGTCGACCTCTCTCTGTCAATCCTCTTTCGACCAAACTGTTGGGAGTCTCTGGTAAGAAATAGCCGCCAAGCGTCATAAGCAGAGCCGGAAAAGCAGCTAAACCAAGAGAGAGTCTCCATCCCCAAGGCTTAAGCTTTTGAGTACCGAAATTGACCATATTCGCAGTAAAGATCCCAAGAGTTGTAGCTAACTGAAACATCATGTTTAAACCACCTCGGAGATGAGTTGGTGCCACTTCTGATAAATACAGTGGAACTGCCTGAAAAACAAAACCAAAGCAGCCTACTTTCATAAAGATGAGACTGGTCTATCGCCAAAGCAGGTAAAACTTTTCATAAAAGATGATAGCGAAATCAACCAACCAAACTTGTCTAACCTGATTTCCAAATCCAATGCCAACACCGAGCATGATCCGTCCAGCAAGAAGCATAGCTAGATTCGCAGCTCCCGCATTCAAACCAGCTCCAACAAGAAAGCTGATTCCACCACAGACAATACTCGCACGCCTCCCATAGTTCCTAGTGATGGGTGAAGCCACCAGAGTTGAAACCAAACCAGCCAAGTAGAGTGAAGAAGTGAAAGCAGCTAACCCTTGATTATCATATTTGCAGTAATTACTTTCATGAGCATGCTTCTTCTTCTCATAAACCGCATGGAAAAACTCGTCAAGAAACTCATCCATGGACGTAACTCCTCCTGTAAACAAAACCCATTTCAGCCATTGTTTGATAACGATTCAGATTTCAGAGATATTGGATTCCAAAAAACCTGAGACTCCGATGTCATATCCAAAGATAGATCCACCAATGGCTGCAACAAGGCAAGCGATTATGACATAACCAGTCACTTTCCCTTGGTATTGTTCTGCCCTCTCCTTTGCCACACCGTTCGGACCAAACGATCCTCCTGCCATTTTCTTCTTCCTTCTTCTCTTTCTTCCTCCTCTTTGATTCTTCTTAAAAGACTTTGCTGCAATGGTTGACTTTTTTTGTGTGTGTATTTACTCAAATTCCAGAATCTGACAGACAATCAAACAAAAAAAAAGGTATATACATTACTTATGCATCCTTGACAATCACGTGGCTTAGATTCAATTTGATGAGTTAGGTTTTCTACTTTGAGAATTGTGATAATTGCGTGTGAATTTGTGTTTGGTGCATCATTGTTTGGTTTTTAGTTTGAGAATAAAAGAGGCCATTTTCTTAACCTTATCTCTTTCAGTTTCCCACACACAAAATTTTAATAATACATATTTAATACCGAGTTGGCATTGCACGTCTTCTTAAATCTTAATGATCGTTGGAATTTTATCAGAATATCCTACTTTTTACATAACAGAAGAAAACAAGGAAAAGAAAAAAAGAAAGATATTTTTTACCTTATTGCCAAATGTCGTGTTAAATAACAAATGGATTCTGAGCATTTTCCGTTTTTAACACATTGATGAAATTTAAGAAAAAAACAAGCTTTTAGTTTCAGACAGAAAGTAAACGAATAGAGACAAAAGTGTGTGTGATGATGGTCTTCGTCGTAGGTTGACACAAAACATATTCCGGAAGAAACTGGGAATACCTTTTTTTTTTTAAAGGTAAAATTATTAAGAAGACTTACAAGAAGAAGATGTGACGATTTTTTGTAGACTGGGAAAAAATGAATCAGACTTGTGTGTGTTTGCTATTTTATTTCATGAATTTTAATCGCCTAAGATGAAGGCGATGTTAAAGAATGATGTTGACCAAGTTGGCAAGTTCTTATGAAGGCAAAAATACAAATCATAGTCGATCGTATACAGAGAGACTAAAATATAATAATACAAAAAAAGAGAGTCTATAGCTTTGGATCGTAGCGATGGATTTGAGACAAGTGTCAAAGAAGAAATCAACAGCAAAGTAGCTTTCACGAATGGAGGACGATGAAGATGACAATTTTGTATGGGAAAAATGTCATTAAAATGCTAAAGTTTATATTTTTGTTAATTTAAAACATAAAACATCTGATGAAAAAAACCTCATTATTTTTTTGTTGAATATTAAATAATTCATGAATTTTTATTGACTTAGTTTTATGAGATATAACGTTAAATGGTTAAATGAAAAAATCACACGAGTTTAATTAGATATTAACGAGAACCCGTTAAGAAGAAAACAACGTCGTTTATCAAACCTAAATCCCCTCAAATCTAGAGTTTCTGATTTAGGGAAATGTGAATCATATTTTAATTTGAGGGTTTTAGGTCTGGTTAAACGGTATTATTTTGCTATTAACGAGATCTCGTTAACGGCTAATTAATCCTGAATAATTTCGAGGGTCAATGATAGACATGTGTAACAATTGCATTGGGACTATACTAAATTTACATGTATTTTAAGGCCTAAAAAAAACTTTGAAAAAAATTTATATGTAATTAAGGTCCATTTTTCAAAAATTGAACAGAGCCTATAGCAATTTTTGCGATTTTTACATCGGCCCTAATGATTTCTCTGTTTCGCCACTTAACGTTATGCATCATAAGGCCAAGCCAACAAGAGTTCGTGAATTATTTAAAAATCAACAAAAAAATGAGGTTTTTCCATTAGATGAAATGTTCATGCTTTGAATCAACTTAAATGTAAACTTCATTTTAATGACATTATTATCATATTTTTGCATATAGATGCTAATATTATTTAATGATCTACTAGATGTTTTGAATGTATAAATAGGTAAAAGGTGATTCGTACCAACAAAGTGGCTGTAATATAGCGGTTAGTATTCTACGTTGGGGCCGTGGAGACCTGGGCTCGAATACCAGCAGCCACAGTTTCTCTTTTATTTACTTTTTGTAAATTTCTAACAGGGGTATTATCGACATTACATAGATCACAAATATCATTAGATCTGGACCCTCCATTTACCCCCCGCCATTTCTATCTACGATAATTTTCCCGCCAAATCTCGTCGCCATTTACAACCCTTTCACCGCCCAATTTCGCGGTCACTGCTTCATACCTTCGTCTCTCACTCTTCTGCTTCGTCCCTCTCTCTCTCTCTCTCTCTCTCTCACTCGACCCAAGTTCTCAGCAGCCATGAAAGACCACGATTTCGACGGCGACAAAGGTCAGAATCTCTCTCTCTCCATCGTCCTCGATACTCTCTTCCGTCTTTTGTTTTCCTTCTTGTTGGGTTTTGATTTTCACCTTTTCTTCATCCTGCAGCGCTCGCCAAGCAATTTCTCGAGAATTACGCCAACGCTAATGGCGGATCTAAGTACATGGAGATTCTCGTGAGTCTTCCTTTCCATCAATTTCTCTCTTCTAGGGTTTTCGCGAATCTTCGTAATTTAGGGTTTTCGCGAATCTCCGTAATTTAGGGTTTTACTCTATAAATTTATCAATCTAAATGAATTAGTAAACTCAGTTATGTTCTATTTAATGATTTGTGTAGCAAGAGGTTTCAAATCGTAAGATTCGAGCTATTACGGTCGATCTTGATGACTTATTCAATGTGAGTTTTTTTTTTTTT